>NW_024412395.1:60593702-60601964 GCF_014898765.1 Herpailurus yagouaroundi | reverse complement strand
ACACAATCCACAAAAGGCAGACAGAGAAATAAGAAAAGAAAGACAAAAGAGAATAGACAAACATAAAAGAAGATAACATTAACAAGTCCAAGATGAAAGGACTCCATTCATTAGATAGAGAGAGACCACACGGGGAAGCCCATACGGACAGAAATGGAGTCTCCACCAGCCAGTAGCCAACATCAGTGGGCAGGCATGTGAGTGAACAGCCTGCAGATGATTCCAGCATCTGACCTGTGAGTCTTCCAAATATCATGAGCAGACACAAACCACGCTTACTGCACCCCATCCAAATTCCTAATCCACAGAATCCATGTTTTTAACGCACTAGGTTTTAGAGAAAACCTATTATGTAGCTATAGTAATGAAATACACGCAAACACACACACACACACACACACACACACACACACACACACACACAGACACACACACACTCACACACACAAAGTACTAGTGATAAAGTAAGTGGGTCAAAATATAAACTATTAGTGAAGCCTGGTAAAGGCCATATGGGAGTTTATTTTACTATATTGGCAACTTTCTAGAGATTTGAATTTATATCAAAATTTAAAGACAGAAAAAGAGACAAAGAGATAACAGAGACAGAGAGAGGAAATATAAGGCAGAGGTAACAGAATGAAAAGATGTACCCTATGTCTGGAAATTTTTTTAATGGAGGAGACACAGATGCAGGAAGGGCAACGTAAACAGGATCAATGAAAAGAGATCCACTTGATCTATTGGAGTCAAACAGCAGAAGATAAAGACAAAATCTTAAAAGCAGCCAGAAAGAAATGAGAGGATATGAAAAGGAATGACAATTAAACTGACAGGAGGTTTCTAAAGGGTAGCAATGCAGAGGATAATGAAATCATACCTGTGAAGTGTTTAGAGGAAAAAACACAAAACTCTTAGCTAGACTTTTGTACACAATTTAAGAATAAGGGAGATACTAAACATACTAAGGAAATTCTGAAGGATATGTCTCAAGAAAAAAAAAAAAAGTCCCCAGAAGAAGGTAAGAGAAGGAATGGTAAGCAGAGAAGGTGCCAAGCACACAAGAAACCAGGATGGACATGATAAAGCACCACACGGTGTCCCTTTCACAGAAGGTCTAGTGGCTCTGACAGTTAGAGAGCTGTCAGCTGATGGCATTCACCTATCAGCCCCTCCAGGGAGTGCCCAGATGAAGAGAAGCACCTTACTCAAAGTCAAAAAGCAGTCCACATCTGATGATTGATCAAGGCAGGGATACAAAGGCTGTCATTTTGGACAAAGTTCAGATAACTCTGGCAGACCATTTACTCCTGGTGAGGTCAACTGGGACTGTCATTGGACCTGCATCACAGCTCAACTGCTCTCTCCTGTCCTTCCTGCTTCCTTTCCCTCCCCTCCACAAGTGTTGGTCCTGATGGCACTCCGTAATAAGCATCCTTCACTCTGAGGAGAGAAGGGAAGGAAAGAAGTATGAAGAAAGCAAGAAAGGGAGGGTTAGAGGGAAAGAGGGTGGACAGAAAGAGATGGAAGAAAGGATGGATGGTTGGAAGTAAAGAAAGAAGAAAAAGAGAAAGGGAGGAAAGAGAGGGGAGACAGAAAGGAGGGAGAGAGCAAATGAAAGAAAGAAGGAAAAAAGGAAGGGAGGGAAGGAGGGAGAGAATGAATGAAAGGAAGGAAGGAGATAGGGAGAGAGACAGAGAGAGAGAAGGGAGAAAAAAGGAAGGAAAGAAAGAAACAGAAATCATAAATTATTTAGAAATAAATGAAAAATTGGAACACTGCATATCAAAATCTGTGGGATGGAAGCCAAAGCAATAATATGAGGAAAGTACTTAGCCTCAGTTGTACTTGTTGGAAATCAAGAGAATGAAAAATGAATGAAATCAGATTAAAACTCCAATAGCTAATAGCAATTAATAAGAACAAGTTCCAACAAAAGACAAAATAAATGAATAAAAATAGAAATAGAAATAGAAATAGAAATAATAATTTCATCAATATAACCAGAAGCCACCTTTTTGAAAAGGTGAATAAAATAAAATTTAAAAACCTTTGTAGATGTGACCAAAATAATGTCATAAATGCAAAAGGAAATATAACTATAGATATAGAAAATATACCTGAAGTGGTAATTAAGTGCTTTGTCTCATCACTTCCTTTCCATAAATTTGATCATCTAGGCTTGAATAATTTTTTGGATGAATCCACATTGCTAAAATGATGAAGAAATTTCGAACAGGCTGATAGTCAAAGAATAAACTATAGAAGTGGTCAAATGCCTACCTCTCAAGAAGAACATTCACATAGCTTTACCAAATCTGTAATAAATAATTACTATATACAAAAGTTTTCTTTTCCAGAGCATAAAATAAATAGCTTTTAAAGCATTCTTTAAGTTACTCTACAAAGGAACCATTACCATGATGCCAAGACTGAACCAGATAGCTCAATAAAGGAAACAAATTTAAGGACATAGGTGTAAATGCAATAAGTAAATTATTAGCAAATTATATCAAAAAGTGTAGATTAAAAAAAAAACTTAACTTGACCATTCGAGTCTTACCTAGAAATGCTAGGGTGGTTCAACTTAACAAATCAATTAAGGTAATTTGTTATACTATCATATTATAGGATCAAAACATGTAACCATGAATCATGCGATTATGTCAAGAAAAGAAAGGCTTAATAAAATTTCTGGTAAAAATGCTTAGCAAAATATAAATTAAAAGTCCTTCACAAGGTGAGGTATATTTATAGGACACCTGAAATTTAATGATAACCAATAGAAGCATTCCTGTTAAAGTCGAGAACATAGCATAAATGCCATCTAACAATCTTGCTTTACAAACCATACTGGAAGTCCCCAGTGCAATTAGGGAAAGAAAAGATATTGTAAAGAAAAGACCAACATCGTTATTTATGGATGAAATCATTGATTTTCAGATCAGCTGAGAAATAATTAGCATTAATGAGAGTTCTATAGGGGGCCAATACAAGATCAAAAGACAAACACTGGTAATTATTTTAATGTTTATTTCTTTTTCAAAAAAAGAGGGGGGGGGTGGGCAGAGAGAGAGGGAGACACAGAATCCGAAGCAGGTTCCAGACTCTGGGCTGTCAGCCCAGAGTCCCATGCGGGGCTCAAACTCAGGAGCCATGAGATCATGACCTGACTGGAAGTCAGATGCTTAACTAACTGAGCCACCCAGGCGCCCCAAGAGACAAACACTATTAATAGATCACTAATATACCAGCAATGATCAACTATAAAATAATATAGAAAAGTATACCCCATTGACAATAGAACAAAAATAAGAAACCTAAAAAAGATTCTAATAAGAAATATAAAAAGACACATCACATTACTTTCACGTTTACCTATTTATTCCATCTGAAATTTAAATTGAGCCCCGTGTCAGGCTCCACGCTGACAGTACAGATCTGGCTTGGGATTCTCTCTCCCTCTCTCTCTGCCCCTACCCTACTCGTGCTTGATCTCTCTCAAAATAAATAAATAAACTTTAAAAAATCTTATAAAAAACATAAACAGAGAGAGATGTGCAAAATTCTTATATGGGAAGATTCATAATGTCTTAAATATGTAATGTCTCACCAAATTAATGTAATTGACACAGTATGAATAAAATTTGACAGGATATTTTATAAAACCAAATCATCTGAATGCAAAATTCATACAAAAAGAAAAAAGGCACTTGAGTAGTGCAATAAACTTTTGAAAAAAAATAAAGAACATAGAAGTGCCCCACCAGATACAAATAATATATTTTAAAACTACAACAATTTAGATCTTGAGATACGAGAACCATATTCAAATCAGTGTGGAAAAGATTAAGCTACTTAATAAATACTATTTGGACCATTAGCTATTCATTCGAGGGGAAAGGAAGTAAATGAAACCATAAAGTATAAAAACATTGTACAATAATTTTATTGTCATGAAAGGGCAAACACAAAAGCCAAAGGAAAACAAACACAGCATTTTGTTTAGGAAGACAAAAACGCAGCCTTTAAAAGAAGAAAGACTAACATACCTCAATATAAAAAATGTATAAATTCTGTCTAAACAAGGACCACATAACCTTATTTTTAAAGTAGACAAAGAAAAGAAACTCTACAATATATAAAACAGAAAAAGTAAAATCTAAGTATAAAAAGACTTTCTACAAATCAGTGATTAAAAGCCAAAAAAGCTCACTAGAAAAAGGGATAAACACATGAACAAGCAGTTCTTGGAAGAAAAATATAAATGACAAATAGATGTTAAGTTTCCCAACCTTACCTGTAATCAGGAAAATATTAATTAAAACTATAGTGAAATAAAACTTTTTACCCAACCCATCAGCAAAAATTAAAATATTAATATGATTTAGCTTTGAGGAGAAGGTTAGGAATAGACACTCTTCCTGAAGCAACACTCTCTGCTGGATGCTTTGTCAAAATATAAATATATAATGGATTTTTGGAGGTCAGTTTAGCCATATCTCTCAAACCAAATATATGGTAACCTTTTGACACACTGATTCCAACTTTAAGCATCTATCCTAGATAAACAGTTATGAATGTTCTCTAAGAAACATGCAGAAAAAAGTAATTCTAGTATCATTCATAATGGTGAAAAATAAGAAATATTCTAAATGACTGCCAATGATGGAAGAATTAAATTCTAGTAACACCATCCAGTGCAGCAATTTAAAAAATGTAAATAGGATCTAGACGCATTTGTAATGGAAAGATCTTCCACATATTTTTAAGTAAAAAAGCAGTAAACAGAATAGTTGCAAATGAATCCTACATATGACCTCAAAAAAATAATTTATTATTTGTCCTTATGCATAAAACGTATGTAAATGGATAGAAAATACACTGGAAAAATGTATACTACACTGCTAACAGTGTTTACTTCCAGAGAAGAAACTGGGATTTAGGCAAGGAGAAAATATCCTTAACCTCTTAATTCCTTCTCCCATATTGTTGAAAAGTTTAACTATGGGAATTTATTTATTCATTGTTCAAATAAAAATAAAAATAAGAAAAACAACTTTTAGCTAGGCAATACTTGATTTGTATGTTATTTGAACATATTTTATAGGTACATTTTCCTCTGAGTAACTTCTTCAGCTCCAGTGATTTCTTTAAACTATAAAATATACTTCTAATTACAGAATACAAGCAAGCTCATTTGATTCTCTTCCCCTTTTTTGGCACTCTTTCATAGCCCACAAATTAATGACATGAATAGTAATCGAAAGCCATTTCATAAAATAGAGGTAAGTATAGAATATGAAACCATGAAACCACAACAGAGCCTCAGTTTGATGACTGTTTGAAAATTCTAATTCTACAATGTAAGCATATGATGGCTATCCTGACTATGGAATATCTAAGCAGTTGGTACTTCTTAAGTAGGAGGGGCTCACTCAGCATTTAAGGTCAGAAGTCCTTAACTGTATGAGTCAGGTGCATTACTTAACTTTCCTTATGTTATTACCAATCACACTTTCTAAGTGTATACATTTGGGTAAGTTATTCAACTTTCCTTATGTTCATTTTTTTCTTCTTTAAAGTGGGGGAAAATAACAGTAATACCTCTTCCCACACAGTTGACTTGAGTATTAAAGGAGATCATAAGAACAGAAGTTCTTTATCATCTGTAAAGCAGTATTAAAAATCAATTAATATAGTAGTAGTATTCCTTTCAGGGAAGAGGGTGTGAAGAGCACAACAAAGATACAAAGAAACTTCACTAATGATGGATTATAATCTTTCTAAAATGCAACGTTTCATTGCCCCTTATAATACTAGATACAAGAAACAGGCATCCTGTTTTTCTGTTACTACTTACTAACATGTTCAAGTATTATACAGAATACACATTATTTTAATTTTCGAAGTGAGATCTATTATACTTATGGAGAATTAAAAGAATTTACAAGCTTTTCTTTCTGAAATTACCCTCCTTCAATAGCATACCATATTACAACACAAGGGGGCAGTATTTCTTTAAAAAATTTCTCTGTCAGATGAGTAATGTTATTCACTGAGGTGGCACGATGGGAGCATCTTTTAACAATACGCCAAGATTAAAACAATTTAGCATCCATGTGAACTATAACTCACAGCCACTGGGAGAAAAATCACAGCACTACATTTCTGGAAACACTTGAATAATTCCTAAAGCAAGAAGTTCATGGGTTACCACAGACGTAGAGATGAAACATCTGCCAACCAGACCAGAAAGAACAAATATGTAGTTCTTGTCCCAGCTACACAAGCTGTCTTCATAGTCAAAAAGGCTGGGGAGCATGGTGCTGTCTCAGCAGCGGCAGCAACAATTAGTATGTGCAAAAGAAACAAAATGTAGTGTGACTTCACCACCCTAAAAAAGCCCATTAGGGAAATATCAAGTAAATTAAATGGCTGTTTCCCTGGAAACGGGCAGCAAAAATCCTTACAAAGGACTCTCTACCTCATACTTAAAGAACTGAATTATATGAACTTCAGTTTAATGTATACAAGTACCAGGGAAATATAGCCCAATGCTCCTTTTTATGGACGGTCTAATGGCATTTTATGCATGGGTCAAGGCATGGGTCAACAGGAATAACCTCCCTAATGGGCTGAAAAAGTAAAACATAACACTATGGCACAGGCTGAAACTACTAATCGCTGAGATGATTCTAAATATAGGTCAAAAGGCAGAGCAGACCAGCCTCCTCAAGGCAGCATGATGTTATTACCATTTATCTAGTGCTCACCATGCTAGGCTATCTTAGGTTTCATTCAGTTCATTTAATCTTCCCACTAAGACTATGATAGGGATAGGTGCTGAGGCACAGGTTAAATAAATAGCAACGGTTGAGTTGGAGTCAAAGGGAAACCCAGAAGCTCTAACTGCAGAGCTAGTGCACTTAATCAGCACATGATATACTGCTTTTCACAAGGCTGAGTTCTGTGCGAGCATCCAGGTGGTCTGGCTTTCAATCTTCCACTGACACTACATGTGTGAGGCTGGCAAAACTGCATCACTTCTGGGCCTCAGTCCACCCTCCCGGCTCACCCACCACCCACCACCATCACCTCCATAAATAAAGGCACCAGACTAGTAAAGTACAAGACCTTTCTTTGGCTCAGTAATCCACGGCAATATTATGAAAGCAGGGACTGAGTTGATGCAAAGTGTGTAGATTCTGGTACTTTTAGATACCTGCCTTCTGTGATCACTGATAGTAGCAAAGAAAACTGGTTTGTTTGTTTTAATTCCTCAAAGGCATACAAAAAATCACCAGTTTACTTGTTTAAAGAAAAGTAGAGCTATCTATTATCTGTTCTTTATCTGGAAGCAGGTTTTTACATAGAGGGCAAAATACATGCACTGTATGTCTATAATTAAATGGGGATTGCTGGGTATTCACATCAAGAATGTAAAAAAGCTATGGCGACTGGGTGGCTCAGTCAGTTAAGCGTCCGACTTCAGCTCAGGTCAAGATCTCATGGGTGTGTGGGTTTGAGCCCAGCATGGGGCTCTGTGCTGACAGCTCAGAGCCTGGAGGCTCCTTCAGATTATGTGTCTCCCTCTCTCTCTCTGCCCCTCCCCAACTCGTGCTCTGTCTCTCTCAAAAATAAATAAACATTAAAAAAAATTTAATGTAAAAAAGCTACCAAATACGGAAGTTCTGGGCAGTAAACATGAATTTCATGTGCCATACTTTACAAGTCTGACTTGACCTGACTCCAGTCCTTCCACTGGGATTTAAATACTGCGATAACTTTGAGAGACTTGGTAGCATAACATAACGGAAATCACATGTAATGCCTGTTTACAAGTGATAACGATTTTTATATCTTGAAAGATGTTTTTACTGCAATTACTGATCTTTTATTAAAATTTCCAAAAATTTAGTGCAAAACACTGAGATCCTATTAGATAATCTTACAATCATTTCAAGAAGTCTCTAGATGTTCCCGTAGAATATCAATTCTGTTTCAAATTTATCACATTAAAATTATTTCTTGAAAGCATAATTTCAAACTGGCCATTTTTACAAATTGAAGGAAATACTTCCTTCTTTTGATGCAATTTAAACTGTATCTTAAGTTCTTTGAGATTTTTAAACATGAAGTCAATTTATCTCTGTTATATTCCTGTTCAGGCTGATGTTGCCAGAGGCTTATTTAGAAAAAAAAAAAAAAAGGAGGAGGAGGAGGAGATATAGGGGGAGAAGGAGGAGGTGAAGGGGGAGG
>NW_024412395.1:60470232-60593602 GCF_014898765.1 Herpailurus yagouaroundi | reverse complement strand
GGGAGGGGAGGAGGAGGAGAACAACAACAACAACAACACTATTCTCAAATATATAAAAAAAAATTAGAGCTCAAGTATCAAAACTGCTATTATTTCAGATTTGAAATAGATGCTGGGGGCTAAAAAAAATATGGGGAGTACTTTTTTAATAAAATTTTTAAATCTTTAGTATTTGTCACTCTACTTATTTATGAAATAGTAATAGCATTCTGGCAGACTTTATAATTTCTGACTGGTGAATTAACTTTGGCCTTTTCTCCGATAATATAACTGCTATGGAGACCCTATAAATTTGGGGAAATAAGCTCCATTAACATTGAGTAATCCTCCCTTTCAGTCTTCTTAATAATGCACTTCTTGTTGTTTCGTACATATACAAACCAGAAACTCAGTCAAAGCTAGTCTTATATGATAGTTCTAAGGACTAAAAATATTTCTCCAGAGGTTATACAAGGCTGATAGATTCTGCCATTCAGCTTACGCTGTATTTTCCCATCTGGAAGTAAAAAAAGTGGATATGGTATGTATAACATAAAAACTGAAAGACCTTTATTTAATTACTCTGAGAATCTTCTGATAACCCTACAAATATTAGGGATAGTGAACATGATTGTAATCACCTTAAAGGTTTACATATGTATCAATGTCTTTATTTTTTAAGAGTAGCAGAGAACTAAAAACATAATCAAAATTTTCACAGAACACTTCTCTGAAATCCACTCAAGTCTAATTGTTCTCAAAAGGCACATTAGATCAGACCAAAAAGCTTTTCCCAGAGTCATAAACTAAACTAGAAAACAGGATTCCAGACAGTAATAACATAATGAGCAAACTAGCTCTATTTGTGCCAAAATTAATTGAAAAAGTTGTTTGAATTGATTCTTAGCTTGATTTAAGCTACATTTAAACAAACAAACAGGCAAAAAGCAAAACTATATCTAGGTTAGAGTACTCAACTTTAATAAACTTCAAAAGCCATTTTGAATTTTATTACCTTAGTCTCATCTTAAAGATTATGCTATATTTTATCTTAAGGTGTCACGTTTGAAAGGAGAAAAGGAAACTAACATTTATTATGTTCCAGCAAAGGGCCTTTGGAAACTGTGAATTTTCTGGTTTAACCCTCATAACTTCCCTGGAAGGAACACATCATTTTCCAGAGATTTCAAATGAGGGCCTCGAAAAAAATTATACTATTTACCAATGTACCTAAAAACACTGACCTGGGAGCAACAATTTTTCCATAACATAATCTAAGCTCTTAAATGGAAAGATGCCTGAACCAAGTGATTAACTTGGACTTTAGAAGTCATAGGATTGGTCAGCAAGAGCTTGCTGCTGTTCAACAAATGTGTACTGAGGGTCCACAGAGTGGACCTAGGTACTGGGACTAGAGGTAACACAGAGTCCCTGCCCGAAAGGGGCTTATACTGTAGGACACATGTAGAGAATTAGGTAAGGGTTAAGCACTTACTTAGGTCTCCATAAACATCTGGTCCCAGAAAGATTTTCTATCTAACCCAAATTTCTCCCAAGTGCCTTCTAACTATAATTAACTAGAATAGATCCCCACCATGCTTCTGGACTTTAATGTTATCTTCCTCTAAATCTCTTAGAGACCAATATAAACTAACCTCTCTCTGAGCATGGTACTATTTTTAATGACCCCAGCAGCTCTTGGACCTCTTCCCCAACTAAACGATGGCAGGATCCGGTTATAGGAAATGGAGGAAATATAGGAAATGTATGTATGTACTCCATACATCTTACTCCAACTGCAAGAAAGCTTATGCTGCTGCTGATACTATATACAACTTGAGGACTGTATGTAGCAGTGGCTCTATGGCATCACTTGAGGAAAACCTGAATTAGTTCCTTTCCAGTTTCCAAAGAGCTCCTTTATTTGCTTTTAACAGCGCTGGCAACTGCAACTGCAGTCATTCTTTCATTAGATCTAGAACGGAAACGCTGAAAACATAGAAAGCACGCGCTTATTCTTGCCTTCTGTGCCACAGTAGGACATCAGTTATCAACCACAATACCCTCTCCAGGTGAGCGAGGACACTTACCTTAGGGTGCTTCCCAAAACAACATTACAATCCATCTACTGAAGGAGGCTCACAGGCACATCTCTTGTCTAGACAGTGTTTCTAACTGCCACTCACTTACCAGTGTCTGCAAACCCGCTCTTAAATGCAAATATGCAAATTCAAAAGGGAATTGCCATAAGAGATTCCAACAGATTCTGCTGCCAATTAGAGAAAAAGGTGTCTGCTCTGGCTGACCTCAGACTGATACACACAATAAGCAGAGATCTGAAATGCAGTCCCAGACCAGGTCTACTGCCTTCTACTCACACAACTATAACTTCAACCTGACTTAAACATTCCTAATTCAGACGTTTGGTGTGAGGACTTGTCCTGGGGAAGATTTAGGGGAGAGGGGGAAAGGTCAATGCTAGAAAAAATTCCAGCGAGAATAGTGGAAGCCAGCACAAGGAGCAGCTATCCCCACTGTTCAAGCTAAAGAAAGAAATTTCATTTGCCATAGAAGTTAGGCAAGGCACTGTGCCTAACTGACTCTGTCTATAAACAGTCCCCATTCCACTCTACTCTCTAGGCAAGAAAACATTTAATACATTAGTGTAAAAATGTTAAAAATGTAAAATTTCCTCTTTACTTTGGAACTAAAATTTTGATGAGAAAGCCACGAAATTTTGGCAGAACCAGTTACAATTCTCACTAAAAGAAATCTCCATATAAGGATAAGCAAAAAAAAAAAAGCATATGGAAAACTTTAGTAAATGAAAATTCAAGTATTGCCTTTTTGATCACCTCTCCTAATCTCTCCTCCATACTCTTCTGTTTCAGCAATACTGTTGTCCTCGCTGCTGTTTGAACATAATGGACACCCACCTACCACGGTTCCTTTGCACTCTGAGAGTTCCTCTGTAAGCCAGTTCTTTCTTCAACTATCTATGTGGCCCAGTGACTCACTGCCTTCATGCTTTTGCCCACATATATCACCTTCTCATTGAAACCCTCTCTAACAAACTACTTAAAATTAGAATCTATTTTCCCATTGCTTCTCCATCTGGCACCCCAATCCTCCTTATCCTGCTCTATTTTTTCATGCCCTTTATCATGTTATATTAAATTTAATATTGTGCAGAAAATGGCTCACATAGAAGAGCTACTGTTATTGTTCTTTAAAAAGGCTTGCTTGGGGGGCTGGCCCTCAGCTGGCCTGGTTAAGTTGGATTTTGGAATGTTCCCTATTTTATTTACTAATAAGAACCATTTGTATGTCAGGGGCACCAAGCTCTCCTTGCCTATGCGCTTTGTGAAAACGTGTGATTCATGGTGAACAACTGCTTTCTTTCTGAGAGTCTGGAAGTTTGGTAACATGTGGGTGATTGCATAGGGAGAATGCACCTATGTGACTGTCCCATAATAAAAACTCTGGACTCTTGAGTCTCAAGTGAGCTTTCCTGGGCAGAAAACAATGCCATTGCACATGTGTTACTACAAGTCATTGTTAGAAGAACAAGCAAGTTCTCTGTGACATGCCAGCCCATGGGAGAGAGAACTTTGGAAGGCTGTGTCTGGAAACCTCCAGACTCTGCCTGATGTGACCTTTCCCTCTGCGTATCCTGACTTGTATACGTAGCTCTGAGTACAACTGCCTCTGAGTCCTGTGAGTCTTTCCAACAAGCCACCGACCATGTGAATGATCGCGTGACCTTCAAAAAATATGTTCCTTGCTAATGTTTCCTCCCCCATTAGCATGTAAACTCCCCAAGGCAGGAATTTAAAAATCCCTTTAGCCCACTGATATATTATACACCCATATAAAATCCCTTTAGCTCATTTATATATCCCCAGTGCCTAGAACAATGTCTTCCCACATAATGTGTTCAGTAAATATTTGTTGAATGAATGAGTAATAAAGCAAATATTCTTCCATGAAACAGAATTTTTAATAAATAATGAAAATATCAATTTACAATCTCAAAGATATTTAAGAGGACATTGTTTCTATAAAGAAAGAACACTCTACTACCAGGAAAAAAAATGCTTTTAAATTAAAAGCAAGAGCTGAATCACAAACATTATAGTTATGGCAACAGTAGATTGCATACTTCAGAAATACCATAAACATGAATGAGACCACCTAGAGAAATTCTCCTAAACTCAGAAGGAAAGGAGGAAGAGATAAACATAAAAAGTAAGAATAAATGAATTTCAAAAATCAAAATTATAAACATCCAGGGAGAAGAAATCAAGTTATCTACACTAGACATAGTAGACTCACAATAAGCAATTGCTGAATGAACTGAATGAAACAGGAAAACAATCATATTGGTATCAATATATCCTTTTCCTATATAAAAACAAGTGAAGCATTTTAGAAGAAAAGATAGTGACATAACAATTCAATAGACAGGTGAGAGATTATATGTGGGGCAACAAAAAGACCTTCCCAGAAACTCCTTTATTCAGAAAATATAACAATTATGAACTCTTCCTATCATTTATGCAAGGAAATACTCCTGCTGACTACGAAATTAATCAAATAACAAATGCAAGTAGCAGAATAACCAGCATGATATGAAGCCATGAAATAATAAAAGCCTTTCATTAAATTAAGAAGACAGGGATTTAACTGTCATAACTTTATTTAATAAAGTTTGGTCAGGCCCCCCCTCTAATTTTTGTAGGTTCTGGGACAACAGAACAAAAAGAGGCCATGTACCATATTACCAAATAATTAGAAGTTAAAAAAATCAAGCTATCAGGATACAAAATCAACATACAAAAATCTGTTGTATTTTTACACAGTAATAACAAAATCTCAAAAAGACAAATTAAGAAAATAATCCCATTTACAACTGCATCAAAAAGAATAAAATACCTAGGAATAAATTTAAACGAGGAGGTAAAGACCCATGCACTGAAAACTATAAGACATTGATGAAATAAACTGAAGAAGACACAAATAAATGGAAAGATGTTTAATGTTCATGGATTTTAAAAATCAGTGTTATTAAAGTGTCCATACTACCCAAAGAAATCTACAGATTCATTGCAATCTCCATCAAATTCTAATGGCATGTTTCACAAAAATAGAACAATCTTAAAATTTATGGAACTATAAAAAACACCCTCAATAGCCAAAGCATTCTTGAGAAAGAAGTACAAAACAGGAGGCATCATGCTCCCTGACTTCAAGCTATATTACAAAGGCATAGTAATCAGAACAGTATGATGCTGGAATAAAAAGAGGCACAAAGATCAATGGAACACAATAGAGAATGCAGAAATAAACCCCCACATATATGATCAATTAATTCACAACAACAATAAAGGAGCCAAGAATATGTACCAAGGAAAGAGCAGTCTCTTCAATAATGGTGCTGGAAAACTGCACAGCCACTGAAAAAGAAATGCAAAAGAATGACCCAAGCCTTAAAGACAATGAAACCTCATTAACACATGTAAAAAATATGAAGAGTTATATGAACAGAACTAGCAAACACACCACTAATGGTATAAACGAGGACTTGAAATAATGGAGAGATAATTCACGTTCTTAAATAGTCTACTGGATCATTGTATTTTCAACTTGGTTAAGCTAAAGTTCCCAGATGCCTCCTCTCTGTATGGTTCTAAGTTACAAGTGACCAAAAGGAATATTTGAATAGTATTTGAGAGGCAGAAGTTAAGCAGGAGCCATCGGTCTTTGAAACTGGTAACAGTTCTATGAAATGACAGATACAGAGGTTTCAATGAGCTCCAGCTTGCCCCCCCCCCACCCCCCGCTTTTGCTCCACGTCCAGCACTTTTTTCTGACTATTAACTTGCTAACCAATACTGGTTCCGGCCCATTACCAGACACCATCAAATTCTCTCCTCCCTGACTGTTACCCCTTCTATCACGAGGTGGAATTTATTTCTCCACTCTCTAACACTGGGCTAAATTTGTGATGACTTGACTAGCAGAATGCAGTGGAAAGTGATGTTCACAGCCTTGACTCCAGGCTGTAAAACACCTGGGGCTACCATCTTTGCAGTTTTAGAAGCATGCTACCATGCTAGAAGGGAAGTCCAAGGTATCTAGCAAGAGAAAAAGGCCATGTGGACAAGACCTGAGACATCTAAACAACAGTAAGAACTGAGACTGCAAACATGTGAGAGTCCTTCTCGGACCTTCTAGACCAACTGCAGCAGAGCTCCCAGTTGAATATGAGGACATAGGCAACGCCAGCCTATACTGCATGGAGCAGAAAAGAACTGGCCAACTCAGCCTAGTCAGCCCACTGGATAGTGAGAAATAATTGTTCTTGTTTTAAACCACCAAGTTGTATGGTGGCTTATTTCACAGCAATGGGTAATGATGTGGTTTGGAGTACTGGGGCTCAGAGCCAATGGCTAAGAAAGAATTCTGGAGGGGTCTTGGATGCCAAAAGGTGGTTTTTTAAAGCAAGGGGACAGGAGCCATGGGCAGAAAGAGCTGCACTGAGATTGTGAGGAGTAACTGATTATATAAGACTTTCTATCCTCTGGAGGGGAGGGTGATGTTAGGGCTCTCAGAAAATTGAGTCTATAGGTTTCTGGAGATTGCCTTTTTTCTTTTTGATCATTAAGACAGTTGCAAACTCATGGAGGCTCATGTCCTGCATGACTGTGATGTCTACCAGTTGACCATTTGTTTCTTCCTTTCCCTTGTTCCTGGGCAGCCAGAAGTGCCTGAGGAATGTCACACATATCCCCACTGGAGGGGGAGAGGATTGTTAGCTTGTACATCAGGTAACTGAAATGGGGAAACTTATGCTGTAAATATGACAGCACCATTCTACCCCCCTGACCCCCTTTGGGTCTTAATGAAAGCATTCTAAAGGTCATATGTAAGAATATTCAGTGATTTTTTTTAAAAAACTAAAATAATGAGGGGATATTTGCCCTACCAAACTTTGAAACATTTTTAAACTTTAGCAATAAGAAAAAGAATAACAGTTATCATTTACTGAATGTTTACTGTGTCTTAGCCATTGTTTAAAATATTGCCATGACAAATAAATAATGCTATTATTCTTTATGTTTTCAGATGAAAATATGAAAGTAATTTTCTAAGCTTTTATGTTAATAATTGTAAGACACAGGGGTGACTGGGTTGGCTCAGTTGGTTACGCAGCAGACTTCAGCTCAGGTCATGATCTCGCAGTCCGTGAGTTCGAGCCCTGCGTCGGGCTCTGTGCTGACAGCTTGGAGCCTGGAGCCTACTTTGGATTTTCTGTCTCCCTCTCTCTCTCTGCTCCTCCCCTGTTTGCACTCTATCTCTCTCTGTCTCTCAAAAATAAATAAATGTTAAAAAAAATTTTAAAAATTGTAAGACATCAATGCTTTAGCTAAACTAGAATAATAGGAAAGATACTCAATAAAACTGCAAATGTATTGAGTTAGGCCAGGTCGGCCTGTCAGAGTTCATTAAAATAAATTAAATATGTAAGAACACTTGGCCTGTCCAGGCATTGTGCTAAATAATAATCATCAGAACTTAAGAGCCCTCAACCTTTTGAAAAGTTTCCTAAGGGATCTAAGATAACTATGATTCTCACCTAAGGCAAAAAGATCAGGAGAAAAGAATGAAAATCCGTGATTTCAGCCAGTCTGTCATCTTGCTCTGTATAACAGGGTGTACCAGGAAGAGAATCATCAGGGAAGGATAAAGTAAGGTCTCCCCTTAGCATATAAACTTTGCTGTGGGAGGAAAGCCCATCCCTGTTGGCAAAGAGCAGATTTCCTCCACTCATAAATTAAAGCTGGAAAAACCCTTTGAGATCAAAGAGCAATTCAGGGGCGCCTGGGTGGCGCAGTCGGTTAAGCGTCCAACTTCAGCCAGGTCACGATCTCGCGCTCGTGAGTTCGAGCCCCGCGTCAGGCTCTGGGCTGATGGCTCAGAGCCTGGAGCCTGTTTCCGATTCTGTGTCTCCCTCTCTCTCTGCCCCTCCCCTGTTCATGCTCTGTCTCTCTCTGTCCCAAAAATAAATAAATGTTGAAAAAAAAATTTTTTTTTTAAAAAAAAAGAGCAATTCATTCATTTTGCAGATGAAGGAGCTGATGCCCAGTGGGTAATGTGATTTGCTCGGAGTCATTCACTGGTGCCAGAAACGTTCCCCAGTCCCCAACTCCCACTCCACTCCAGATTGATTCTTTCTCTGTATCCTTTCTGCACCAAACCCACTTAGAAACACCCATCTCCAGCCCCAACCACTTCACTGTATGAACAGACAGTAATTTAAACAAGGAAGACAGCAAAGGTAGTGGCCGTCTTGTTCACTTTCTTAGCATCTAGCTCTATTCTTCTCCATGGAATAACACTCAAAGAGCACTGATGGAGCAAAGGAAGTGAAATGCGTATTAGCCAACAATTATCTTCAACTCTCCTCCATAAAGGCAAGCTATGTGTAAAAATACTTCTGTTGAATATGTCAATCATCTGTTAACACCCAAGTATTCATTTCTATCTATGTTAATCAACTGTAAGACAAAAATAATGTTATTCTTTGAAAGTAAAGATTTGTTTTTCTGGCATAATTATGATTTTGCTTTCATAATTAATATAGTCATTATATAGAAGGAGTTGCTTATTTTCATTTATCACCAAGAGGGCAAGATGTTTACTTATAAATAATGATTAGAAAGCTCTGAGGTGGGCAGCCTGCACTTTGCCTGAAGTGTCATTTCATCTGCGGGAATATGACTCTCAGTTCATGAAGCCACATTAAAACCATATGTTTCTTTATTTAAAGACACCTGTTCACAAGAGGCAATGCCAGGATAAAATTAAAATTCAAAAGCGATCAGAATGTATTACAAGTGAAGGGATGCTTCAGGACCACAGGTTTTTACAATATCCTAAACAAAGAAAATTCTCCCTAAAGCCCTCAGAGTGGCTGAAATACATACCATGTCGTAATATTTTCTTCTGTAAATAATTCTTAAACTAAATAGTTAACTGTATGCTTCTCATGTTTTCAGAAATTATCCTATCCTCAGCATAGCAGTATCATTACACTAGAAAGTCTTGGATATTCCCTAACCCTCCTCAGCATTCTTGGCAGAGGCCACGTATCAGTGTTTCTTCAGTGGCACTTACACAATTTGGCTAGAAATTTTTTTGTTATTCAGGACTGTTCCATCAACTGCTGTCCACTAGATGTCTACAACATCCCCAGTCATAAAGACAACCAAAAACATCCTCACTTTTCTCAACTCAGTCCACCAGGCTACACCTGGATCCCCCTGTACCAGCACAACATAGCCCGCCCCTCTCTCAGTGTAGTTAAGTTGAGGCCATCATAGGCCTCACTTCATTTTCCCCTATTTCTCAGAGATTACTGTCCTTCACTGGATGTCTTGAAAACCACTGTTTCAGGTATTTTGTCCAGTTTTACTGTTTGTTTCAGGTAAATCAAAAGTCAGCAATCAGTTATTTTTTTAAGCTTAATGTGGATGTGGATATAATTCTGACTTTTTTTTTTACTAGATACAGGTTTTAATGGAGATAAGAAAGAAAGCAGACCGGAGACACCATGGGTTTCTGAAGGGGAGAGGACATTAGGGAGTGGAAACAAAGAGCAGGCGGGCATCAGACACTAATCTACTCTACCTCCCAGGTTTTTCTAGGAATGGCCCAGGAAAAAAAAGAGTTCAAAAACACTAGACTCTAGGGTTGTGTCAAGGTTTATATTTATGATTCAGCACTTACAACAATAAAAAAGCAATTCTTCACTCACGAAGACCACCTGTCCCAAGCTACACAAATAGGCAGCTTACATAAAGACACCTTCTTTATGATTAGTGCTCTGCAAATGGTCCTTAGGTCTACACCTGCTGATGAGCAGCTCCTTGCAAGGTGTCCATACTCCAATGTGAAAATAAGTTATCAGTTCCCACAATAGAAGAATCTATACACACCTGTGTTCTGCATATTGAGCTCTACCATTTCCTCCCACCGTGTTCCTCAGTCTCCTTCACGTCACAAAGCTTGTAATACTTAGCCAACCAACCAAAAGCAATCCCTGACACAGCGCTGTCATTCTAACATACATGTTTTACATCCCATCCTCCTGAATAATGAGGCAGGCACGTGGAGGAATTAGGGCAAACCCAGAAGTTTCTAAAGTAGATTCTTTTAGTGCAGTGAGAGAAGGGACACTTAATGAGGTTTTTAATTAGTTGAATACAATTTCCCGATACTAAGAAACATAGCACTATTTGCATATCCAGTGAAGTTTTCTTTATAAGGGTAGTAGGACCCTGGCCTAAATTTATTGGCAGGCTAGATATAAAACCATTAGTAAAATAACAATCACTGATCCATGCCAGTGAGGAGACATGAGTCTTCTCTAGTGCCTGCCCATGGATAAAATGAACCAGTCCTTATCTCTTTACTTGAATAAAAACAAGATTTCTGTCATCTGAATGTTAATCCATGCAATCTCACAGATGTTATTTGAATGAACGGAAACTGTCAGCATGGCTCCATTTAAACAGCATGTTGCTTGGACTTTTCTGCCTGACAGAGCAGGGCTGAAATGTGGCAGGTGTGGATATGCCAGATGACATACTGAATCAGGCCATGCTCAGGGGGATGAGTCAGGGGGATGAGTCTGGGGGCCATGCTCAGGGGGATGATGCAAGCCATTAAGAGGAAGGAAAAATTACCAAATAATAAATATGTTTTTCTTAAAGCACAGTTTCAATCACTAACTTAGAAGAGAAAAAATCTGGTCATGCCTGACAACCGGGTTGATTCAGAGAGTTGGCTAGGAAACCGCATAATATAACAAGCTCTAATCTGCCCTTTGCATATGGAGAACAGCAGCGCTTAAGATATCATTTCTATACAAGGCAGCTTTATGTGTGGTCTTCTATGTAAAGGGTAAATGTCATTTACAATAACAATAACAATAGATGTATTGTTACTGCAATACCTTCTATATACTTCAGTCCATGTTCATGTTCAGAAATAAAATGTACAGACACCATGAACTCTACCTCACATTTTTAGCCATACTCAACTACAGTCCATGATATTCAGTCATAGGTTTCAGCTCTAAAATTCCTAAGGTAATTACAAACATGGCATGAAGTGCAAAAATGTCTCCTTGGTGCTTACAAATTTAGTTCACTGCAAAAGGTTTGCCATTTGGCAAGCATAAGCCCTTAGCTCCAGTGGGCCCTCCAGTCAGCACATAGCATTCAAATCCCTACTGGGTTCACTCACGCTGGAAGATTTGCCTCAAGTTCCTGCTTAGTACTGTAGTGCTATTAAGGTTGTCCTTGTTAGCGAGGATTGTGAACCTGGTTAACTTAACTGAAACTGTTATGGAGAGGGGAAACCCTGCCCCTTCCATTCTCAGCTGTAGTCTGGAATCTGGTTTGGAATAATGTGATGATCTGGAGAATTCATTCTGAGGCCTCCCCAGCTTCCCATGTGAGCACTGCCTAAATCCTTCTACTGCTATCTACCATCTTCCAAATTAGACCACCGATGAGACAAAGTCTAGTCAGGGCATCGGACTGCTAACTACCCAACTTGAAGGCAAATCTTAGAGCAAAGATTCTTCTCTCTTGATCCACAGAACTCCGGATGACTCATGAGAAAGTTTCAGACAATCCATGAACCCTCAACGTTAATTCTGTATATTGATAGTTTGGGGTATATGCAAATGAATTTTCATCAAACTTTCAAAGAATCCATAGACCAAAAGTAGTTTAAGATCCATCAACCAGCAGAGAGACCTGTTTTTCCTGTCTAGGTTTCTTCTAGTCTTAGTTTCTTCTCCCTACTGATGAGCACCAATGAAATCCTAGAAAGTACAACAAATGAGCGAGATAGAATTGTAACAACTATAGAGCAGGTTTTATAGGTAAACTGTTATTCCAAAATGTCCCTTTACTCCAATGTTTTCTTCACATTTCCTACTTACAGTTAAGAAAAATCAGCAACTATTACTTAATGATACAATGTTCTCAAACAGCTCCTTAATGGATGCTTAACTGATTTTCATCCAATTAAAATTATTTGCTTTCAAACTGCACAGGATACTAGTGAAAGGCATCAATTTCCAAGAATATCCTCTGCTACAAGCTTTCTTTTCCTTTGCTTTGCTGTTCCTACTCTATGGATTAAACTATGATCATAGTTTAAATGGGAAAAATATCCAAACTTAACTGTAGTTGACATGGAAGATTTTAAACACGTGCCAGTTAGCTTTATTTGAATGGCCATTCTCATGTTGACATTGTGATCTTCAGAAACTGAAGTTCTCCTGTCAAATCACAATTCATAACTTTTCTCATTTCTGGTTTCTTTTTTCTTCCAGTTTTTATTGCAATAAAATACACATAACATGATATTTACCATCTTAACCACTTTTCTGTTCTTACTCATTTTTATAGAATATCATTCACAGCTATAGCAAAAGGCACTCTATTGTTTTTATTAAATTTCATTTTCACCCCAACTACTAAATTTGTTAATTTATTTTTATCAGATAGTTTTCTTTAGTCTGTGTCTAGCACTTTCTCACCCCTCCCTGGAAATGAAGTTAAGAAAGCTCAGTGGTTGGTTGATTCTGTAGGAAAATTACCAAGAAAAAGAAAGATTCCTCTTCTTGGATGGACCTTCCTATACTCTTTTTGTTTTTCTTTCAGTTTTTAATTCTTTACGGCCAAATAGTTGCACTATGCACAGAAACTCCTGATAAAAGCTAACAGCAAAGAGAAAATAGATTACATTGCCAATTATAGTAAGAATGAGGTCAAGGTCTGAAATTATTTACAGTAATACTTTTCTTTTTCATTATATCAAAAATTACAGTGAATGCATTAAGAAAAAAGGTATATATTTGAAATCCTACTAAATAAATGCTGCCTTTTTATTGACTAATACATGAATAATTAAATTTAAAACTACAGCTTTCAACAAATGAATTCTCACCTGAAAACCTGAACTATTTTTTCTGAACAAAAAAATCACAAAGATCAGGGATACGTGGGTGTGGGTGTGTGTCAGAACTGGCTCTATTTTTGTTGCTATTGATTTTTCAAAAGAACAATATATGTGTATATATACATATGTATGCATATGTACAGATATATATATGTACATATATGTATATATATATACACATATGTACACATATGTGTATATATATACACATATACATATAGATATAGATACAGATATAGATATAGATATAGATATAGATATAGATATATACACATTTCTGTAGGGAACTGCATTCAGCATTTCAGCATGGACACTGTCAGTACAGAGCAAAATGAAGGCTTGTGTATTAAAGAAGGTAAACAATGTTGGAGAATACAATGTATAAGGCTTACTTTAGAAGTGAAATTAAAAAAATATTAAAAACAAAAATAAAAACACTTACAGAGCTTCAGAGAAGCCTGTTCTTCTTTCCCCTAAGATCTAGCC
The DNA here is from genome assembly GCF_014898765.1 of Herpailurus yagouaroundi. Classification (NCBI taxonomy): domain Eukaryota; kingdom Metazoa; phylum Chordata; class Mammalia; order Carnivora; family Felidae; genus Herpailurus; species Herpailurus yagouaroundi. The sequence continues at coordinate 60,580,093 of NW_024412395.1, read as the reverse complement.
ATAAAAGGCCTCACCCTACCAAAGCCCTGGGAAGAAGTAAAAACACATCTCCCCATACTCCATTTTCACCTATGGGATTATAATCAGGATCATAAATGTCTTCAAGATTGGGCAGCCCAGATAAAAAACTGAAACTCTTGTATATTTACTAACAGGCAGTGTGGGGCCAGTGGTAAACTGAAGACATCACAGCTTTTAAATTAAAGGAAGGAGAGAAGGAAGGAAGAAAGAAGGAAAGAAGGGAGGGAAGGAGGAAGGGAGGAAGGATGGACGGCAGGCAGACCATATTGGCCAAACAAAACACATCAACACAGTAAACTCAGCTGTGGTTCTATCTGTTTGTTCCCTAACACCTCCTCACACTCTCAAATTCAAGTTTCTGATGCAGTTCTCATGGCCTGGGGAGGGGCTCCAACAGAATATGGCTTGATGGGGTTCTTAGGAACTGGAGTCAAGGGCTCCTGAGAGCGAAAATAAATAAGGCCACCATCTTGGGCAGAACCCTGTCACCCCCTTCCTTATCTCCTAAAAGTCTTGACAATTAGCCAAGCTAATTCTACTTTTAGTATTATATCTTTTGCTTCTGCCTAGGGCTTTTCTCTGGCCAAGTGAGAAACATGGTAATCTCACAGAATTTACCCTTTTCTCTTGGTCTTAAAGCAAGCATAAAACTATTTTTGTGGGTTTTCTCACAGTTTTATTTTTAATAGTTAAAGATAAAATGGGATTTAAAGATAAAATGTGACTTACATAATGCATATGTATATCAAATCACCATGATGTACACTTTAAATACCGTTAAATTTTATGTCAGTGATAGTGCAATAAAGCTAACAAATAATAAATGAATAAATAAAAATGTGGCTTAAAAGACTGCTACATACCTAGCTTGTTTTCTTCATCTTTTTCTGCTTCAATGCTAGTACAAAATAAAGAGGACACAGGTGATCAGAGCAGGGTTATGTAGTAAAATATGCCTCGTGTTCAGAAGAATCCTAAAGCAGTTCATAAGAACATATGGGGCATAGTCTCTTGGTAGGAAACTGAAAGGGGAAAGGGATAGTTTTTGAGAAATGAAGGGAAATATTCTAAAATTCTGAGACCAGTCCTAGGGCTGAGAGAGAACAAGGGTGAGAATGGAAACAGTAGCTGCCTCAGTGGCTTATAGGCTTACTCTCCTCCTGCTTCTCTTCAACCTTCTCTCTCTTGCTTCCATAGAATCTACGTTGAAAGATAGTGAGAGAACGAGCAATGGATGAGATGGCTTTGAGAAAAAAAAGAAAGACATGAGGTGAGAAGATCCTAAGCTGGATTAGATAGAAGGCAGGGGGTGGCCTAAACCCAGGGGATTCTGTCTGTGTAGCCATTGTAATGAATGGGAAGGAGATCCATTATTAGTCTAGACCAACATCCACTGTTGACCATACCATCCAAGTAAATCCTTCATAGTCCCTCACCTGTATTCAGGGCAGGCACTCCACAAACAAAATAGCAATGATGTGAACTAAGCATTTCCAAAGAAATGTCCAAGGTTATCCAATATTTGAGCAGTGGTTTCATTCTACTTCCTGTTTTAATAGCATAGTTTCAGTTGTCATACAATTTTAGACTCAAACAACTGAGGACAACATTTGAAATATTCATTTGGTTTCAAACACAGGGCTGTTTGTGTCTCAGTGAGTGAGTGAGTGTGTATGTGTGTGCATGTTTATTTTGGCTGGTTTACATTGCTGAAGTCAAGCAGATAACTTTTCTGTATTCCTTTAGAAAACAATTTAATAAAGAACTTAACTGAAAGGCAAAAACTCTATTAACCAATGAACAAAGGAATCCAGAAAAAATGAAGAGAAAGAGCAGAAGTTGGCCTGTAGTATTCATTTTTGTAAAACTAGCCAAAACATACTAACTGGAACTTATGACCTTCACTGTTTCAACAGGGAAAAAGGAAGTCAACATCTCAGATTGACAATTTTGTTGGAAGCCTCTCTCAAGCAATTTTTAACTTGGTACAAATGTTTTCTGCCAATTAAAATTGTGTAATATACTCATAGATTAAAATATTCTTGGCAAGTACATCTCCTTGGAAAAAAATAAAGAGTTGGGTTTTTTAAGTGCTTAATTTAAGAATGTCTTAAGTAGGTCTAACCACTAAATATTCACTTTAAAATATAATAAACATTTTTAATTACTATTTTGGGGCTGAAAATGAAGACCCAGAAATTTCTCCATTATCAAAACAAAACATAAAATAATCTCTAATGGTTTGCAACATAATTTTATAAGTCTGAGAATTTCTAAAAATTATTAAAGTCATTTCCTCTTGATCTACTATGAGTTGGTCTTTTGATCTGCTACAGGTCCAAGCATTGGAAACAAAATTAAAAAAAAAAAAAATCACTACCCTTTAGGTAATAAAGTTTCATCATCAAGTGGCTATGTAAGTAAAACAAAGGACAAAGGATACAAAAAATAGATCATTCACATAAAAGGAAATCCACATGGACAATAAACATATGGAAAAAAAGTTAATATATAGGGCACCTAGGTGGCTCAATCAGTTAAGTGTCCAACTCTTGATTTCAGCTCAGGGCATGATCTCAAGGTTTGTGTACTCAAACTCCATATCTTCACTGACAGTACAGAGCCTGCTTGGTATTTTCTCTCTCTCTTTCTCAAAATAAATAAACTTTTTAAAAAAGATAACTTAAAATTCTTACGAGCATTAGGCTCTAGACTCAAGTCATTTAAAGTCAAATCTAGGTGACCACTTACTAGCTGTTTGGCTTTGGACAAGTCACTGATCCTTCTATACCTTTTCATCTGCAATGTAAATATCAGATATTCTAACTCACAGGGATACTATCAGGAATAAAGGAGACAATACACGTAAGGGATTATCAAATAATTGTCATGGTATATGCACTCAATAAATGTTGGTTATTATTACTATTATTAGAAAATAGACTCAACCTTATTAGTAATCAGGAAGCTGTAGATTAAAATAAGATTTAATTTTACCATTTTAGAGTAGCAAAATTTTATAAAGGAATTGATAGTACCCAGTGTTGCCAAGACAGTAAAGAAAGTGGTACACATATATACAATTAGTAGAAATATATATTGGTTCTGCTGCTCTTGATAGCAATTCAGGGTAAAGGAGGGAAGTGGGCTATGGGAGAGAGGAAGAGAGGCAAATATATATATATATGCAGTGTTCCTAAGTACATCTTACTAAGGACATTTTTCATCATCATCATCATTTGTTACACCCTATTCCATGCAAGTCATTTATCAGAAGTTGTTCATTTACTGTATTTGACAAACCAAAATAAGATCAAAAGAAACTGAACACACACACACGCACACACACACAATCCTGTATTCATGTGAATGTTCTTTTCTAATCCAATGACACAACATTTTCTTTCAGTGAGCCCCTGTAAATCTTTAAATTGACTCTATATTTAATAAAACAACCATGTGGTATCTATAGACTCTTTATTGTAAATAGTCCTTGATATATAATACATAATCTATTTTTTTTTCTTTCTGCCTCTCTCTTCTTTTTCTATTGGGAAATGTTTTCAAGACTTCATTCTTCTAATCTGAATCAGACTAACTTCATACATTATGGTGGGGAAATTCCCTTGGCCACAACCTTTTATAAAAATAAATAAAACATAAACTAATAAACTATTAAGTAGTAGCCATGGCATGGTAGAAAGAAAACTAGTCTAGTCAAGAAGGCTGAGTTGTGCCATTCTGACACCTCAGGCAGGTTTCTTAACCTGGCTGAGACTCAATTTTCTAATCTGTAAAGCATAAGAATGTTATGATTTCCTAAAATCATAATGGGAAAAATATACCATCCCCAAACTGATTTTTGTTAATATTTGAAACAACTGTCTCCTCTCAGTCTCTATGGCAATAGAGATATGATCTTGCAGAGGCCTCCCTTGATTTCATCCAAGTTCAAGAAGAACAAGACCTTCTCTAGATCAGTGCTGAAATGGGATTCTCCAGTATTAACATTACCATCATTGTGGGGAAAGATTAGGAGGGAAGAGAGAGTTGAGAGAGGAGAGACGTAATGATTTTTAAAGGGCATCAAAGTTCATTCTCTTGATTTGATTCTCAAGGACAGGGAAAAACAAAAGGATTATAAATCAAACCAGAGCAATCAGTTCTGTCTTTACTACCCCTGGAAGAATAACATCAAGAGAGACCCAAGAAGGGAAAATGGGGTGAAAGAAGTCTGGGAAGGGAAGATGGAAGGAAGCTCAGGTCTAAACCTATCCTAGACCTTAACCTAACATAAAAACAATCCTTCAGATCTTGGATATGATGAAACAAGAATGAAGTATGAGCAGGTGCAGTGGTTGAGAATTTCCTTTGTCTAATTCTTAATGCTCTAAGCAAAGTCCTAAGTGACTCAAAGGGCATTTGAGATTTTGAGATTGAGGATTTGGTTTTAACTTGCTAAATGAAGTTTCAAGCTTTAAGGTCATGCAAGATCTGGAATTGGCTCCCATCTTTCTTTCCTCCCTGCCTCTTCCTTCCAACACACACACACACACACACACACACACACACACACACACAATATTACATATCCATATATACTTCCTGTGATAATCTTTTAAGAATTTTTTTTAAGTTCACTTATTTATTTTGAGAGACAGAGAGAGAGAAAATTGTAAGTGATGAGGGGCAGAGAGAGAGGGAGAGAAAGAGAGAGAGAGAGAGAATCTCAAGCAGGGCCTCCACTTACTGTCAGTGCAGAGCCTAATGCAGGCCCAAACCCACAAACCTTGAGATCATAACCTGAGCTGAAGTTAGATGCTTAACATACTGAGCCACCCAGGTACCTCCCTGTGATAATCTTTAACTCTTTCAGTCGTAACGTAGATTAGGACTCTGGAGACAATGCCCAGAGGCCTGGTCTTTCATTCCATGGGGACTCTAGATATGGACAACCTGTTATTTTTTAACAAGAAGGTTAATTTTTTTTTATGTTTTATTTGTGTTTGAGAGAAAGAGAGAGCAGTAGAGGGGCAGAGAGAGAGGAATACAGGATTTGAAGCAGAACCCAATGCAGGACTCAAACTCATGAACCGTGAGACCATGACCTGAGCTGAAGTCGGACACTTAACCGACTGAGCCACCCAGGTGCCCCTGGGACAATCTGTTCTAACAAGAGTTTGGAGCTTTGGGAACACAGCTTTTGTTATTTTTTTCACCCCCCAGATCAATAGCGCCTCTCTGGTAACTCTGAGTGTAGTCAGAGTCCCCAAAAGAACACTTCCTCTTAGAATTATTGCTTCATTTGGGGCATTAAAACTGTCTATCAAGATTGCTAAGTTTCTAAAGGTGTATGTTGTAAACCAGGAAGCCCTACAAACAACTCAAAATAAGCGTTCTATAGAATTGCTGCATTCCCAAAGATTTATTTTCAGTAACTCTGGGGAACAGTATAGGAAGGAAGTACATGGAGTACTCATTTGAATCATTAAAAGTGATAAATGTCCACCATTACTTGCTGTCATGGGTTGACGCAATCTGAGACAGTGTCCCAAAATAACAAATGGTGTTATTTAAAAATTAATTAGGTAATACATAACATTTTTACTTTTATATGTTTTTAAGATCCAGAAATTGGTGAAGCCCAGTTTAATGTCAACAGGGCAGAGTTAGCTGTAGGCAAATTTTTGAAATAGAAAAGTTTTCTTTGGCCCCCTCCAAACATCATCTACTCTATATTCTGTTACTCTGTGAAGAATCCTCAGCACTGAAATCCCTCTTAATGCATGCCTTCTGGTAAGCCAGATACTCCCATGTAGTGTCCTTCTCTGACTGGCCCACCCTAAGTAGGGCTTCATTAGTTAGGTCTTTACTTCACCGTAACTTCTAATCAAAACTTAACTTGTCATATATTCTACTCTTATTAGACTCTTTTATTTTAGCTTAAAAATTGTTTATGACTAAGAAGTGAAAGTCTGTTAAGCATTATTACTCATTGGTTATAGTTATATTATTAAACACCAATATATTAAAAAGAAATTCATAAGATCTGCAATATATTTCCACAAGACCCTTTGTCAGCATTAGTGAAAAAGCAATCATCGGCAACACTCTCACTTCAGATGCCTCCAGCAAAGGTTAAGGGTGTGTTATGTATCCAGGTACAAGGCCATTATGAAATGATGCCTTGAACTCTCTCTTCCCCAGTATAAACAAATGGAACATTTTATGGATGAAATTAAAGGATCATAGAAATATGACATTACATCCTGCATTTTTTCTTCTCTTTGGCAAACATCTGGGGATCCAGCCTTTTGTTTTGGGACACCTCTGACTATACCTAGCCAAGGGAACAAGGTTACTACCCCAGGGAAAGAAAGGACCTCATCTGGATGTCCAGACCTGGGTCTTATGGTAATTTTAAGGGATGGTCATAAAAGAGGTATCAATATTTAACTCGTGGGAAGAAAAGTGGAAAAATACTCAAGATAAAAGCTCTGTTTAGAAATAGTGTCTTTTGACTAGGGATGTTTTCATCCTCATACCTCTTGAGAATCTAAGTTCCACAATAGTGACTAGAAGGTAAGTGGGTTTAATGGTAGCAAATATGGTTTCTGAGAGAATAAGTCAGTCTCCTCCCCCAAGAGTAAACTACATTTTTCTATCATTATTTCTTATTCTTTTCTTGTTTTGTTTCTTCCACACATAATACCAAAGGAAGAAATCAGTCCCTCTTTATCCCCACTTCATAAGTTGAATTTCTCTTTGTTTTTAGAGTTTGGTAAGCTAAAAAATCTCTTTCTCCTCTTCTTGCAGTGAGAATTTAGCCTCCATCCTCAATCATTGGAAATTAGATCACTAGAAATCCAGAAGTTTCAGAGTAAATAATCTTGACAAAATAAGTTCATATCTGTTGAAATCTTCAGACATTGTCAGTGGAGACCTTTCACCTTGCACCATTTTCCCATTCAGCACCAGAGGCACAATGATCTTGGCCTGTGGTATTTGAGTGCCTTTAAAAAGTGAGATTATAAAAGAGCTATTAGATGGATATGAAAGGAAAAAGAGACAATTCAATAATAGGTGGAGACTTCAATACTCAACTTTTAATAATGGATAGAACAGCTATGCAGAAGATTAACAAGGAAATAGAAGACTAGAACAACACTATAAATCAACCGGACTTAACAGATACCTATGTAATATTTCACCCAACAATGACAGAATATACATTCTTCTCAAGTGCATAAGGAAGATTCTTTAAAATAGATCACATGCTAGCCCATAAAACACACCTCAAAAACTTAAAAGGACAGAAATAATACAAAGTAGATTTTCCAATCAAAATAGGATGAAAGTAGAATAGAAAAAGATTAGAAAAATCCTCAAACGTGTGAAAATTAAACAACACACTCCTGAATAATCAATGGTTCAATGAAGAAGTCAAATAAGGAACCAGAAAATATTTTGAGATGAATGAAAATAAAGACACAACATACAAATGATAGATGTATCTAAAGCAGTACTTAATGGGAAACTTATATCTGCAAACGCTTATATGTAGAAAGAAAGATCTCAAATAGTAAAGCTAAGCTTCCACCTTAAAACACTAGAAAAAGAAGAGCAAATTAAATCTAAAGGAAGAAAATAATAAGAATTATTTTATTAATAAAAAGTATAACAGGAATTAATGAAATAGAGAATGCAAAGACAATAGTGAAAAATCAATTTAAAAAAACCTGGTTCTTTATAAAGGTCAACAAGTTTGACAAACCTATGGATAGATTAACCAAGAAAAAATAGAGAAACTTAAAATACTAGAATCAGAAATAAAAGAGAGGATATTACTACCAAACTTAGAGGGGGAAAAAAAGTATTACAAAGGAATACTATGAACTGTACACTAATAAATTAGATAATTTTGATGAAATAAACTCTTTGGAAGACACAAACTATTGAATTGATTCAAGAAAAAACAATCTCAAAATATCTACAACAAGTGAAGGGAATGAATTATTAACCAAACCTACCCAAAAACGAAATCCAAGCCCAGATGGCTTCACTAGTGAATTATACCAAAGAATTAATAACAGCTCTACACAAACTCTTCCAAATAATATAAGAGGATGAAACACTTCCCAACTCATTACCTTGTATTACCCTGATGCCAAAACCAAAGACATCACAAGGAAAAAAACAAAAAACAAAAAAAACTATGGACCAATATTTCTTAAGAATACAGATGCAAATATCCTCAACAAAATACTAGCAAATTGAATCCAGTAACATATTTTTTAAAAAATGATACTCCATGACCAAGTGGGATTTACTCCAGGAATGCCAGGTTAGTTTAACATCTGAAAATCAATTAATTTAATGCATCATATCAATAGAATGAAAAATTAAAATCACACAATTATCTCGATAAACACCAGAAAAGCATTTGACAAAATCCAGTAACTTTTCATGATAAAGCCACATGACAGTGAAGGAATATGAGGAAACTTCCTCAACCTGGTAAAGGCCACCGTCAAAAAACATAGCTAACACCATACATAATGGTGAAAGACTAGATGCCCTACCCCTAAGATCAGGAACAAGATAAAAATGCTTTTTTCAGCACTTTTGTTCAACATTCTACTGGAGGTTCAAATTAGGACAATATAGGCAAGAAACAGAATACATCCAGATTGGAAAAGAAGAAGTAAAACTATATCCAAAGAAGGGCACCCGGGGGGCTCAGTCCATTAAGCATTGGACTTCAGCTCAGGTCATGATCTTGTAGTTCGTGAGTTTGAGCCCGGCATCGGGCTCTGTGCTGACAGCTCAGAGCCTGGAGCTTACTTCAGATTCTGTGTCTCCCTCTCTCTCTTCCCCTTCCCAACTCACACTCTGTTTTTCTATCTCAAAAATAAACATTAAAAATAAATTTAAAAACAATAAATAAATAAAAACTATGTCCAAACACAGGTGGCATGATACTGTATAAAAGAAATCCTAGGGAATACACTAAAAAATTATTAAAACTAAAAAAAAATTAATTCAGCAAGTTTTCAGAATATAAGGACAATATACAAAAATCAATAGTATTTCTATGAACCAGCAATGAATAATCTCAATACAAAAATAAGAAAAACATAATTTTTACAATAGCATCAAAATGAATAAAATACTTAGGAACAAACTCAACAAAAGAAGTGCAAAACTCATAGGGCACCTGGGTGGCTCAGTCATTTAAGCATCTAACTTCAGCTCAGGTCATGATCTCACCATTAGTGAGTTCGAGCCCCTTGTAGGGCTCTCTGCTGATCTGCTTCAGATCCTGTATCTCCCTCTCTCTATGCCCTTCCCCCACTCATGCTCTGTCTCTCTCAAAAATAAACATTAATTAAAAAAAAAAAAAAGAAGTGCAAAATTCATACTTTGAAATTTACAAAACACTGTTGAAGGAAATTAAAGAAAATCTAAGCAAATGGAAAAAACATCCATGAGCGTGGGTTGGAAGACTTAATATGGCAATACTCCTCAAACTGATCTACAGATTCAACAGAATGCCTATGAGAAATTCAATCTGACTTATTTGTAGAAATTCACAGGCTGATTGTAAAAATTTATATGTAATTACACAGGATCCAGGATAGACAAAACAATCTTGAAAAAGAGTAACAAAGTAGGAGTACTTATATTTCCTGATTTTAAACTTACTACAAGTCATTGGTAATCAAAACTGTGTGGTACTCACAAAAGTATAAACATATAAATGAATGGAATAGAACTCAGTCAAGAAATAAAATCATATGTCTATGGCCAACTTAGTTTTTGACAAGGGTGCCAAAACCATTTAATAGGGAGTATTTCAACAGATGGAGGTGGAATTACTGAAGAGCTATGTGTAAAAGATTGAAGCTGGACCTTTGCCCCAGGATATACAAAAATTAACTCAAAATAGATCAAAGGCATAATTGTAAAACTATAAAACTCAAAAAAAAAAAAAGCAAAGGATATGTTCCCTTGGATTTGAAAAAGATTCTCAGATATGACATCACAAGCACAAGCGACAAAAGAAAAATAGATACCTGAATTTCAGCAAAATCAGAAATGTTTGTGCTTCCAAGGATACCACTGAGAAAGTGAAAAGCCAACCCACAAAATGGAGACAAAATAAACCACGTATCTGATAACAGACTTGTATCCAAAGTATACAAAGAACTTTTACAACTCAGTACTAGAGAGACACATAAGCCATTTTTTTAAAAAGAGGTGAAATATTTAAATGAACGTTTTTCCAAGGAAGATATCGAAGTGGGCACCAACCACATAAAAAGATATTCAACACCATTAGTCATCACAGAAATGTAAATTAAAACCACGGCATATCACTTTGTACCTACTAGGACATTAGAATCAAAAGCCAGATAATAACAAATGTTGACAAGAACGTGAAAAAAATCCGAACTTTCCTAGACTGCTGGTAAGAATGTAAAATGGTGCAGCCACTTTTGAATAGCAATTTCTCAAACATTTAAACATAGAGTTTAAATAAGTTACCATATGATCTACTAATTCCACTTCTTATATATACCCAAAAGAACTAAAAGTAGGCATTCAAATAAATAGTTGTACACAAATAATTAAGCAACACTGTTTACAATAGGCAAGAGGTGGAAATAACCCACATGTCCAACTGATGAATGGATAAATAAAATATGGTATATCCATACAATGGAAATATTATTCAACCATAATAATTAATAGATTATTGATACATGCTCCAGCATGAATAAACCTTGAACACATCATGCTAAGTAAAAGAAGCCAGTAACAGAAGACTAAATGTTAATTATTCCATTTATATAAAATATCCAGAATTAACAAATCAATAGAGATAAAAAGCAGATTAGTGGGTGTCTATGGATGGGCAGGATCGAACTTTGGCTCAGGTCATGATGCTCCAGTTTGTGAGTTCGAGCCCTGCATCAGGCTCTCTGCTGTCAGTGCAGCAGACAGATCCTCTGTTTCCCTCTCTCTCTGCCCCTACCCCACTCTCATGCATGCTTGCTCTCTCTCTCTCTGTCCCTCTCAAAAATAAACATTAAAAAAAAACAGTATTCTAGTTTGAAAACAAAAGTTATTGACTCCCAACATAAAATAATTAAAAGTCTACAAAATAAATGTGATGTTTATTTCATTGATCATTAAATTTAATATTAGTAACAATTTAAGTTACCCAGTACAATTTGTAGATTAGATTGTCTCATTTCAAAATAATTCTCTAGTAAGCATTATTATTCTTTAGAAATCAGAACCAAACACAAATAATTTAAACAACAAAACTATAAAAAGCATTTACATCTTGTTCACTGTGCAGAAATTCTACTTAATGAGATGTGGGTACACTTATGAGTTCTTCGTAAGATATAAAACACAATTTTCAAGAGCTAAGTGTTGCTGCACACTAACAAACTCTTAAAATGTCCCTGCTTTTACATGTCTTTCCCCACAGGCACATGCCCAGACATTGTGTTTGTCAGTAAAAAAGCCTTACTATTGCAATGTCATTCCTCTTGACTCAACACATTTTCCTTTCCAGGGACTCTTGGCCCCAGCTTTCTCCTCAGGTTTTGATCATTAATTCTTTTTTGTCATCTTTCAGCACACCAAGGCTTATGCTTTCAAGTAAGAAATATGGAAAATGTGAACTGATAAACCTATAACATGGACTGAACAGATAAAGCACTATAATATGGATTAGCTCATTTTCATGCAAATGTCTTTATTAAGAGAAAATGTCTTTGTATCAAGAAAGAAGGGTTAAAAGTGCTAATCTATAAATACCTGAAGTGAAATTCGTACAGTACATAAAATTATTCCTCTTGAAATAAAATTATAGCTATTAAGTATTTTAAATGTGGCCAATCATCAAGATAGAAAGCTTAGAGACACTTTGGAGATAGATTATCCTAGGTTTGGATCTCTTGTCTTTCATTTACTGGTTGGATGATCTTGAGTCAGTTGCCCAAATTCAGTTCTCTTATTTTTATAAAAGAGAGTAATAAATTATTCATACATCATAACATTATAAGGAAAAAAAAAAGGACTATGCCTAGCAAAAATAGGTATTCAAAAATTTTTCCTATCTTAATATTCTATAAAATAGTGATATCCATAATGGCACCACTGGCCATTCAAGAAATGTTGATTCCTAACAGGAATGCTTGATTCCTAACAGCTAAAAAGATTGATTCTGTTTGTTCTAAATACACACAGGTAGATCAGACACTCGGTAGACGACAAATACATCTTCTCCCTACTGCTTCATACTCCTTAACCTTTTATAATATCTGATAAAATAGTTCCCAAAGAGCTTCCTGTGAAAACTGAGGAGTATAGACTCCAGAACAGGGCAATCACTGGAGCACATGTGATAATTAATAGGCAACAGGCACTCAAGTTTCCCGACAGTAAAATAATTGGTCATCCCTCCCTCTCTGGTGTAGCACTGCATCTACAGATTATCTTACATCATAGGGATGTCATGAAGAACTAAAGACCTAATAGAAACTCATAAGATGATTACAGGCACCAAATGCCTACTGAATTAATGAAAGATAAATAAAGCATAAAAGAAGTAAAGGAAGGGAAGGAACGAAGGAAAGACAAAGTTATCCTCAACTGTAGAATAAAGAAAAAGCAACTTGAGTAAGGTCAAGAAAACATGTTAAATAGAATACTTGAGAGAAGCCTTCTAAATGTTTCTAAATATCTGACGTGATTTTATTTCTTTCAACTTGCATTTCTTTATATTTTTCACTTTCCTTCACAAATCAATTCTTGTGAAACTGTCCTGTACCTATAATGGAAGGGCACACACATAGTGATAGAGATTTTCTAATGAACTATGGCTCAGAAGATAGATTCTGACCTTTTCATACACCTTCCCTGGATCCTTTCAAAGTTAAGCTTAAAAGAACTGGAGTCAGTAAGAGTTGGGGATTGATTTAGTTAAGTCAATTTCTAAAGCGGTCTAGAAATGAACCATATGGATGAGAACGGGATTTACTTGTTTTTGTTTATATTTTCTCTTTGGCAAAATAAGACTATATATTTCCTACTAGTGGAGGAAGGAAAGAGATCGTTTTGAAAGTGTCTTTATGGTCAAAATGATTTATGAAACAAATGGTGGTGTATCTTCAATTAATATAACAAAATCTAAACAAAGAGTTGAAAAACCACATAATATTTTTAAAATTTTTAAAATTGTGATTAAAACTTACATAACATAAAATTTACCATCTTGGAGAGTGTGGCCAGGTGGCTCAGACCAAGCAGGGTTTTCCTTACCAGCGGATTGAGTAGAACGCACTGCCAGTCTTGTAGTCCATTCGCCATGGCTTCTTCTGATATCCCCGTGAAAGAACTGGAGAAGTATGCCTCAGGCCAGGCTTTTAAGCTGATTCTCAGCCCTCAGTCAAATGAATCTGTCCCAGAATTCCCCCTTTCCCCTTCAAATAAGGATCTTTCCCTGGAGGAAATTCAGAAGAAATTAGAAGCTGCAGAAGAAAAACACAAGTCCCAAGAAGTCGAAGTCTTGAAGCAGCTTACCAAGGAACGAGAACATGAAAAAGTGCTTCAGAAAGCAACAGCAGAGAACAACTTTGGTAAAATGGCAGAAGAAAAGCTGACCCACAAAATGGATGCCAATAAACAGATCAAGAGGCACAAATGGCTGCCAAACTGGAGCATTTGCGAGAGAAGGGCAAGCACATGAAGAATGTGAAGTGTGCAAGAACAAGGACTCCAAAGATCCTGCTGATGAAACTGAAGCTGACTAATTTGTTCTGAGAACTGACTTTCTCCCCTTCCCTTTCCCAAATATCCAAAGACTGTACTGGCCAGTGTCATTTCATTTTTGCTGTCCTGACAAATATTCTAGAAGCTAATGTAGGACTATATAGGTAGATCTAGACTGTATGTTGTTGTTTTAGAGGCAAAAGGGGAAAGACTCTTCTCCTAAAGTGTTTCTCATGTAGCTATTTTTCTTGTTGTATCTTTTCTATTTCAGTACACTTGGCTGGGTTAATGGCTAGTACAGTACTGGCTCTGTAAAAAAAACATGTTTGTGAAAAGAGTATATAGTGGCTTCTTCCAAACTGTTAGATGTTACATCTGTTCACATTTAAATCCCAATTCTGTCCTGATCTTACCAGATGCTCCTGTACTTAACTGGCTAATAAAACTGCATAGTGCTATTGAAAAAAAAATTACCATCTTAACCATTTGAAAATTTACAGTTCAACAGTGTTAAGTATATTCATATTATTGTGAAACAGATATTTGGAACTTTTTCATCTTGCAAATCTGAAACTCTATAATCATTAAACAACTTCTATTTCCCCCACCCCAACCCCTGATAACCACCATTGTGCTTTCTATAAATTTTATTATTTTAGATACCTCATATAAAAGGAACCATATGGTATCTGTCTTTTTGTGACTGGCTCATTTCACTTGACATAATGTCTTTAAGGTCCAATCATGCTGTAGCATGTGAAAAAATGTAAAAAGGATCCCCCTCCTTTTTAAGGGTGAATAATATTCCATTGTATGTATATATCACCTCTTGTTGATCCACTCACCTACTGATAAACATTTGGGTTGCTTCCACTCTTAGGTATTGTGAATAGTGCTACCATGAACATGGATGTGCAAATATCTCTGAGTCCCTGTTTTCAATTCTTTTGGATATATCCCCCAAAGAAGGATTATTGGACCATATGGTACTTCTATTTTTAAACTTTTGAGGAACTACCATACTGTTTTCCATAGCAATTGCATCATTTTACAATCCCACCAACAGTGTACAAGGTTCCAATTTCTCCACACACTCACCAACACTTATTATTCTCTGTCTTGTTTTTAAATGTTTATTTATTTATATTGAGGGTGGGGGGAGAAAGAGAATCCCAAGTAGGCTCCACACAGCACAGAGTCTAATGCAGGACCTGATCCCACAAACTGTGATATTCTGACCTGAGCCAAAATCAAGAGTTGGACGCTTAACTGAGCCACCCAGGCACCCTATCTGTGTTTTTATTTTTAATAGTAGACATGCTAATGGTTGTGAGGTAATATCTCATTGTGGTTCTGATTTTCATTTTTCAGATGATTACTAATGTTGAGCATCTTTTTGTATGCTTGTGGGCCATTTGTATATCTTCTTTGGATAAATGTCTATTCAAAGCCTTTTTTTAATTTTTAACTTTTAATTTTTAATCAGATTATTTGATTTTTTGTTGTTGAGTTGTAGCAGTTCTTTATTTATTCTGGGTATTAATCACTTATCAGATATAGCTTACAAATATCTTCTCCCATTCTGCAGCTTGCTATTTCATTCTGACTGAGCCACTTGATGCATAAAAGTTTTTCAGTTTAATGCAGTCCTATTTTTCCTTTTTTTGCTTGTGTTTTCTGTGCTTTTGATGTCGTATTCCAAGAAATCATTGCCAAGTTCAACATGATGAAGTTTTTGCTCTTTGTTTTCTCCTAGGAGTTTTATAGTTTTAGGTCTTGTCTTTATGTCATTAATCCAGTTTAATTTTTGAATACAGTAAAAGATAAGGGTCCAGTTTAATTCCTTTGCATATATATGCCCACTTTTACCAAAAATATTTGTGGAAGAGATTATCTTTTCATATTGAATAGTCTTGGCACCCTTGTCAAAGAACATTTGGCTATATATGTGATAGTTTATTTTGGGGCTCTCTACTTTATTCCACTAATCTATTTGTCTGTCTTTATACTAATGCCACACTGTTTTGATTACTGTGACTTTGTGGTATGTTTTGAAGCCAAGAAGTGTGAGTCCTCCAACTTTGTTTTTTTATTACAAAATTGTTTTGAATATTCAAAGTCCCTTAAGAATCCATAAAAATTTTAGGATGAATTTTGCTATTTCTTCAAAAAGTGCTGTTGGAGGGGGACCTGGATAGCTCAGTTGGTTAAGCATCTGACTCTGGATTTCGGCTCAGGTAATGATCTCACGGTTTGTGAGTTCAAGCCCTGCATCTAGCTCTGCACTGACAGCGCAGAGCCTGCTTGGGATTCTCTCTCTCTCTGATCCTCCCCTGCTCATGCTCACTCTCTCTCTATTTCAAAATAAATGAACAACTTTAAAAAAAAAAGACTTTAAAAAATTCTGTTGGAATTTTGATAGAGACTGCATTGAACCTGTAGATTACTTTTGGTAGTATGGACATGTTAACAACATTAAGTCTTCCACTCTACAAAAACTTGAGGTGTATTTCCATTTATTTGTCTTCTCTTAAATTTCTTTTAGCAATGTTTTGTGGTTTTTACTGAATAAGTCTTCTACCTCCTTGGTTAAATTTATTCCTAAGTATTTTATTACATTTGATACTACTGTAAATATTGTTTTCTTATGTTACTCTTGTGGATAGTATATTGTTTCATCTGGTAGGTTTTTATAAATAATTTGCCATTATCTTCCCCCCTCTTTGCTAAGATTCTTTTCTATGGTAGGTGCATATAGTCATGAGGCAGAATGGATGTCAGGGTCTGTGTTCCTCTGATGTACACCCATTTCATTGTCAGCCTCTTCCCTGCTTCCAACCATGGTACCTTCAATACTTTAGGAGACCAGAATCAAAATGGAGAGTCAATGAGATGGGTGACAGAGGAGGCTCCTGAGCTTCCCTCCTCCCCACAGATATACCAAATATGCAGCTATACATGGAGCAATTTCCTGTGAAAAAATACAGAAACTAGTCGAGTTACTCCTACACACTGGGCAAATGAGAAAATAATACTGAAAGGAGCCTGGATGGCTCAATCAGTTAAGTGTGTCCGGCTTCGACTCAGGTCATGATCTCGTGGTCTGTGGATTTGAGCCCTGCATCAGGTTCTATGCTGACAGCTCAAAGCCTGGAGCCTGCTTCAGATTCTGTATGTGTGTGTGTATGTGTGTGTGTGTGTGTGTGTGTGTGTGTGTGTGTGTCTGTCCCTCCCACACTCATGCTCACTCTCTCTCTCTCTCTCATAATAATAAATAAACATTAAAAAAAGGAAATATATTGAAATGGGTAGGAAAGTCTGAGAGACACTTTTGCCATAAAACCCACACCTAGTACAGCACTATGCAATAAGAATGGAACACCCAACAGCCAACTTCTCCCTCTGGAGCAAAGGGGGTTGGGATCCTACCTCTAACACTCCAACTTTTAAGACTCCCACCTGTGAGACAGGCTCCCAAACACCTTGTTCTGAAAGCCAATAGGACTTTCATCCATGAGATTCACAAGACTGTATCAAACAGAAAAACAGTTCTTAACTGGCTATCCCCACCAAGGCTCAGCACAGTGAGAACAGACAAAAAATACCCATCTCCCATTCATTCCCTGAAAAGAGTTTATCTACACATATCAAAAGCTGCTTCCTAAAGGTCAGGCTTCTAATTTAGCAGGCATCCAGGGGCTCTGATCCTCCCTCAGAGACTAGGAAAGTTGGCAAACATTTCCCCCATCTACTCCCTCCACTCACTCCAAGTCACTAGTATTTCCCTGAAAGAAGCTTGTACATACATCTATACCCCATTTTTTTCCAGCCGCTGACCAAGGGATGGGTCTCTGGATTGCCTGGTTCTGACAGCCCATGGAGTTTCCATTCATGAGCCCCACAGGGATACAGCAAACAAAGAAGCAATTTTTTTTAATGTTATTTTTGAGAGAGAGAGAAAGAACACATGCATGCAGGGGAGGGGCAGAGAGAGAGGGAGACAGAGAATCTCAAGCAGGCTCCACACTGTCAGCACAGATCCTGACATGGGGCTAGAACTCAGGAACCCATGAGATCATGACCTGGGCCAAGATCAAGAGTTGAACGCTTAACTGAATGAGCTTCAAGGCACCCTCAAAGAAGCAATTCTTAATGGGCTATCACCCCAGAGCCCAACACAGAGAGAGCAGGAAAAAATACCCTTCTTCCAGTCTCTCTATGAGAGGGATTTATTTGCATACTTTAAAAGCTGCTGCCTGAGGGCCAGGTTTCTAATTTAGCATGCATCTAGTGGCTGGCAGCCATCATCTCCAGACACTGGGAAGACCAACAGATACCTCCCCTGTTTTCTCCCTCCAGCCTGCTCCAAGTCACCAGTATTTCCCTGGAAGAAGCTTGTACACATGTCTGCACTCCAACTTTTACAGCTGCCACTCAAAGGACAGATTTGCAAATCACCTGGTTCTCATAGCAGCCAGTCCCACAGGATTATAGGAAACAAAGAAGAGTTCTTACTCAGCTATCCCTCCAGGGCTCAATACAGAAGAAGCAGGTGAAAATGCTCCTCTCCAAGTCTTTCCTTGAAAAGGATCTAGCTTCTTAAAAACTAATGAATGAGCTGGGGGTGGGGGGGGCAGGGGAAGCGGGGGGATTGTTTTTTGTTTTTAATGTTTATTTATTGTTGAGAGAGACAGAGACAGAGACAGAGTGCAAGTGGGGAACGAACAGAGAGAGAGGGAGACACAGAATCTGAAGCAGGCTCCAGACTCTGAGCTGTCAGCACAGAGCCTGATTCAGGGCTCGAACCCAAGAACTGTGAGATTATGACCTGAGCCAAAGTCTGACGCTTAACCTACTGAGCCACCTAGTTGCCCCACAACTCAAGCTTCTAACTTTAATACATATCTAGGGCCTGACTATGACATAAGTACATACTTTCCCAGCTTCTGCCTGACGTTCCAGCTTCTAATCAATCTACATCTAGGTGCCAACTGTAATCCTCCCTTTTGGAACACTGACAAGACTTAACTACCAGGAGCCACTAAAACAAAACAGGCATCTTGGTCAATCACAGAAGTCCGAGAGAAAGCCAAGAGCTTGGCCGGGTTGATTAACAAGTTTGATCTCCTACATGAGATATTATGTCAAGAGGGAAAGAAGTGGCTATTTTATACAATATACAGAAACCAACAAAGTTAGGAAAATGAAGAAACAGAGAAATACTTAGCAAACAGTAGAATAAGATAAAACTCCAGAAAGGGACCTTAAATAAAATGAAAATAAGTAATTAATCTAATAAAGAGTTCAAAATACTGGTCATAAAGATGTTTCCTGAGGTCAGAAGAACAATTCAGTGAAAATTTTGACAAATAGATATAAAATATAAGAAAATATCAATCAGAAATCATAGAGCTGAAGAAAACAATAACTGACCTGAAATTTTCAATAGATGGACTCAAAAGCAGACTACATGAAGAAGGAAAAAAAAAGGATCAACAAAATTCAAAAGACAGGGTAGTGGAATTCAGCCAATTAGAGAAGTTAACAGAAAAATAAATGAAAAAGAATGAAAATAGCTTAAGAAATTCATGGGACACCATCAAATGGGCCAGTATTCATACTACAGGGATCACAGAAGAAGAGAGAGAAAAAGAGAGCATATTCAAAGAAATAATCGCTTTAAAACTTCCCTAACCTAAGGAAAGAAACAGACATCCAGATCAAAGAATCTCAGAGAGTAAAAAAAAAAAAAAGACAAATCCAAAGAGACTCACTCCAAGATGCATTACAATTAAACTGTTAGAATCTTAAAAGCATCAAGAGAAAAGCAAATTGCTATGAAGAGAGAACCCTCATAAAAGTATCAGCAGATTTTTCAGTAGAAACTTTGCAGGCCAAAAGAGAGTTGGATGATATAGCCAAAGTAATGGGGGGAAGAATACTGCCAACCAAGAATACCTTACCTGGCAAAGTAGTCCTGCAGAATTAAAAGAGAGATAAAGAGTTTCCCAGGCAGACAGAAGTTGGGAGAGTTTATCAAGACAGAAGAAGGCAGACAGAAGTTGGGAGAGTTGTTTTGTTCTCAAGCTAAAACAAAAGGGTGCTAAATAGTTACATAAAAACATATGAAAGGTTAAATTCAGTCATATAGGTAAATATATAGTTGAATGAAGAATGATATTGCAATGGTGGTAGGTAAACCACTATTACCACTAGTATAAAAGTTAAAGGATAAAAGTACTAAAAATAAATATAACTACAATAATTTATTAATGGATACGCAATGTAAATAAAGAGATATAAGTCATCAGGATGCCTGGGTAGTTCAGATGGTTAAGCATCTGACTCTTGATTTCGGCTCAGGTCATAATTTCATGGTTCGTGAGATTAAGCCCCATGTTGGGCTCTGTGCAGCATGAAGCCTGCTTCGGATTCTTTCTCCCTCTCTCTCTACCCCTCCCTTGCTCTCTCTCTCTCTCTCTCTCTCTCTCTCTCTCAAAAATGAATAAACATTTTTAAAAACCATATTTAAAAGATGTAAATTATGATATCAAAAACACAAGAAGCACCTGGATGGCTCAGTCAGGTGAGTGTCCAACTTCAGCTCAGGTCATGATCTCCTGATTCACAAGTTTAAGCCCCCCATCAGGCTCTGGGCTGACAGCTCAGAACCTGGAGCCTGCTTCATATTATGTGTCTCCCTCTCTCTCTGCCCCCTACTCTGCTTGTGCTCTGTCTCTCTCTCTCTCTCTCTCTCTCTCTCTCAAAAATAAATAAATATTAAAAAAATTTTGAATGTTGGGGGAAGCAAAAATGTAGAGCTTTTTTAGGCATTCAAAGTTAAATTGCTCCAAGCTAAAAACAGACTGTTATAATTTACGTAAGCCTTATGATAACCACAAAGCAAAAGCTATAGTGCATACACAAATAATAAATAGAAATAAATCAAAGCATAGCATGACAGAAAAAAGAAAGCAAGAGAGACAAAAAAGAACAAAGGATTTACAAAAGAACCAGAAAACAACAACATTGCAAGAGTAAGTCCATACCTATCAGTAATTACTTTAAATACAAACAAACTAAAATTCTCTAATCAAAATACATACAGTTGCTGAATGTATAAAAATAAGACCCACCTATGTTGCCTACAAAGAGACATATCAACTTTAAGGACACACACAGACTGAAACTTAAAGAACACAAAAAAATATTCCATGCAAATGGACACCAAAATAAAGAAGAGGGAGCTGTACTTATGGCAAACAAAACAGACTTAAGCCAAAGACTATAACAAGAAATAAACAAAGTCATCATATAATGATAAAAGAAGTCAATTCATCAAGAGGATATAACATTTCTGGCCAAGGTGGCAGAACACCATGGAAGTTCTGAACTTCTCTCATCCCTGAAATGCAGCTAGAACAGCACCAAACCATCTTGCACACCTAGAAAATTGACCTGAGGATTAACACAACAATCTGCGTAACTTGAGCCATAGAACTCAGGAGGTACTCAGTGCAGAGAGGTGAAATGGATGAGAGAAAAGCTACAGAGGGTAGGGAGCTGTTTTTGTGGAGAGAGGACAGATAAGGGGAGGGGGACAGTGCAGCACACTGGAGAGTGCAGGAAAAGCACTCTGCCCAAAGGAGCTGGAGAGAAAGAGTAAAAACACAAGGGACTACACAAGAAATCTATTCCCCAAAACCATTGATAAGGAGAAAGGAGAGGGTTTCAATACCATTAGGACTCTATAAACAGGAGAAAACAGAGTCTAAAATTCTGGAACTTAATACCTGGCAGTGCTCTGGTGGGGAGGAAGGGTGAATCTACAGGAGCAGGCAGCGAGGTCTGAGGGGTCTGTAGGTCACATGCGAAGAAGCAATTCCCCTGCTAGGAGGGCATTTGGTAGAGTCCATTTGGCCACCCCACAAACAAAGGTCCCAGGGGACCCCAGAGAGCAGCCATGTTTGCTGGTATTGGAACAAAGACACCAGGGTGTGGTGACACCTGGTGCCAGTTGTGTGTTGTGATTTTCCATAACCCATGAACTACTGCCTCTGAGCAATCGCACACACTTTTTCTGAGGTGCCAGCACATAGCCACAATCTCTGAACCTCTGCCACAGAGAGATTGCAGGAACATGTCTGGGACAACCCAGCACCCTGCCATTGCTCAGGAAGACCCTCCCCCAGAGGGTTGGCACAGCTCCAAGCCACAGGGCTTTCAGAAGTGAAAAGTTTGGAAACACAGCCCCGAATGAGATAAAGTTGGGAGGGAGGAGTTGCCTGGCAGGCTGACAGCTTGGACGCAGACAGTGTACAAGCAGGGAGTGAACAAAAGCCAGAGACAAAAGAGGAGTGCTTAACTGCCAGTAGGTGAGAGTGCAGAGTTCCTGTGCCAGAGACTAGGAAGCTAGGTGATGCCATTTTCACCTCACCCACGCTTTCACATACATGTGTACACACGCCTCACCAATCCACCCCAGTAAGCCAATCAGCAACAGCTAGTAGAGAACAGAGCCTGTACACCAAGCCCCGTCCAACTGCACACAGCAAGTTCATACCCTAGAGGACCACCACAAGTCTCTCCACCTGCTTAGTGTACAGGCTATAAAGTACTTCACAGTTTGACTTCTAGGGGAAACTGGATGTACTTTCATTTGGGTTTCATTCTGTTTGCTGGTCCACCTAATCATTTTTCTTTTCTTTTTTTTTTTTTTTTTTTTTTGCTTTTGCTTAAATTGTTATTTCTTTACTTTCTTTCCATTTTCATGGATACTAAAAGAGAAAAAATTATTTTTATGTCCTTTTTTAAATTTTTTTATCTTTCTGCTATATTTTTTCATTTTTTGTATATTTTTTATTCTATTTCACTTTCTTCATTTCATTTTATTCTATTTTATTATGCTTTTTTTAAATTTTTAAACTTTTTCCTACTTTCTTTTTCTCTTTTTTCTTTACCTTTTTTCTCTATGCTACCATGCTTCTTTCAACAACCAGACCAAAACACACCTAGACTCTAACTTCCTTTATTTAATTTTTTAAATTTTATTATTGTTTTCTTCCTCCAAAATGATAAAATGAAAGAATTTACCCCAAAAGAAAGAACAGGAAGAAATGATAACCAGGGGCCTAATCAACACAGATATAAGCAAGATCTCTGAACTAGAATTTATAATCACAGTAATAAGAATACTAGCAGGGGTGGGGAAAAAAAGCATAGAATCCCATTCTGTGGAGACAAAAGAAGTAAAAGCTTGTCAGGACAAAACTTAAAATGCTCTAACTGAGATGCAATCTCAAATGGATGCCACAGCAGAAAGGATGGATGAAGCAGAGAAGTGAACCAGCAATACAGAAGACAAAATTATGGAGAATAATGAATCCAAAAAAAAAAAGAGAGAAAGAGAATTAAAGAGTATGATATAAGAATTAGAGAACTCAGCAACTTATTAAAAAGGAATGATATTTGAATGATAGGAGTCCTGGAAGATGAAAAGAGAGAAAAAGGAGTAGAAGGTTTAGATGAGCAAATTATAGCAGAAAACTTTCCTAATCTGGGGAAAGACACAGACACCAAAATCCAAGAAGTACAGAGAACTCCCATCATATTCAACAAAAACTGACCATCAACAAAACATATCATAGTCAAATTCACAAAATACACAGACAAGGAAAGAATTATAAAAGCAGTAAAGGAAAAAAAGTACTAAACCTATAAGGGAAGACAGATCAAGTTCATAGCAGATCTATCCACAGAAACTTGGCAGGTGAAAAAGGAGTGGCAGGATATATTCAATGTGCTGAATTGGAAAGATATGCAGCCAAAAATTCTTTATCCAGCAAGGCTGTCATTAAAAATAGGAGAGATAAAGAGTTTCCCAGACAAACAAAAACAAAGGAGTTCAATGACCACTAAACCAATCCAGCAAGTAATTATAAGAGGGACTCTCAAAGGGGAGAAAAGATGAAACAAACAAAACGAAAACCAAAAACAACAAAGTCTGGAAGGGACCAGAGAACAGCACCAGAAATTCCAACTCTACAGGCAGCACAATGGCAAATTCATAACTTTCAGCACTCACTCTAAATGTCAACAGACTAAACGCTCCAATCAAAAGACACAGGGTATCAAAATGGATAAGAAAACAAGATCCATCTATATGCTGTTTACAAGAGACCCATTTTAGACCTAAAGATACCTTCAGATTAAAAGTAGGAGGATGGAGAACCATCTATCATGCTAATGATCACCAAAAGGCAGCTAGAGCAGCCATACTTGTATCAGACACTACATTTTATTTATTTTTAATTTTTTATATTTATTTTTGAGAGTGAGAGAGAGAGACAGAGGATGAGAGAGGAAGGGGTAGAGACAGAGGGAGACACAGAATGTGAAGCAGGCTCCAGGCTCTGAACTATCAACACAGAAAACGATATGGGGTCCAAACTCATGAACCATGATCATGACCTGAGCCAAAGTCAGATACTTAACCAACTGAGCAACTCAAGTGACCCCAATTTTTTAAAATAAAGACTGCAACAAGAGATGAAGAAGGACATTATATCTTAAATAAAGGTCAAGCCACCAAGAAGAGCTAACGATTGTAAACATTTATGCCCCCACATGAAACACCCAAATATACAAATCAATTAATCATGAACATAAAGAAACTCATTGATAATAATACCATAATAGTAGGGGACTTCAACACCACCAATGGACAGATCATCTAAGCAGAAAATCAACAAGGAAACAATGGTTTTGAATGACACACTGGACCAGATGAACTTCACAGATATATTCAGAACATTTCATCCTAAAGTAGCAGAATACACATTCTCTTTGAGTGTACATGAAACATTCTCCAGAATAGATCACATACCGGGACACAAATTAGCCCTCAACAAGTACAAAAAGATCAACATCATGCCGTGTATATTTTCAGACACAACGTTATGAAACTCCAAATCAACACAAGAGCAAATATGAAAAGACCAAGAATACCTGGAGATTAAGAACATCCTACTAAAGAATGAATGGTTTAACCAAGAAATTAAAGAGGAAAATAAAAAGGACATGGAAGCCAATGAAAATGATAACACGACAGCCCAAAACCTCTGTGATGAAGCAAAGGCACTCATAAGAGGGAAGTATATAGCAATTCAGGCCTTCCTAAAGAAGGAAGAAAGGTCTCTGATACACAACCTAATCTTACACCTTAAAGAGCTGGAGAAAAAGAACAGCAAATGAATCCTAATACCAGAAGAAGACACGAAATTATAAAGCTTAGAGCAGAAATCAATGCTATCCAAAAAAAATTGAATTAGTAATCAAAAAATCTTTCAAAAAAACCAGAGTCCAGGGCTGGATGGCTTCCTAAGGGAATTCTACAAAACATTTAAAGAAGAGTAAACACGTACTCTGTTGAAGGTGTTCCAAAAAATAGAAATGTAAGGAAAACTTCCAAACTCATTCTATGAGGCCAGCATTACCTTGATTCCAAAAACAAAGACCCCAGTAAAAAGGAGCACTACAGTCCAATTTCCCTGATGAACATGGAGGCAAAAATTCTCAACAAGACACTAGCCAACCACATCCAACAATACATTAAAAGAATTATTCAGTGCAATCAAGTGGGATTTATACCTGGGATGCAGGGCTGATTCAATATCAGCAAATCAATCACTGTGATATATCACATTAATAAAAAAAAGAATAAGGGGCACCTGGGTGGCTCAGCTGGTTAAGCGTCTGACTCTGCTTTCAGCTCAGGTCATGATCTCACGGTTTCATGAGTTCAGGCCCCACATGGGGATCTGTGTTGGCAGCAATGAGCCTGCTTGAGATTCTCTCCCTCCCTCTCTCTTTCTGCCCCTCCCCCATTCATGCTGTCTCTGCCTCTCTCAAAATAAATAAACAAACTTAAGAAAAAAAGAATAAGATACACATGATCCTCTCAATAGATGCAGAGAAAGCATGTAACAAAACACAGCATTCTTTCTTGATAAAAACACCCAAGAAATTAGGGATGGAAGGATCATACCTCAAGATTATTAAAGCCATATACTAAAGACGGTATATCATCTGTCTTATGATGACGGTATATCATCATATAAAGACGCTAATATCATCCTCAATGGGGAAAAACTGAGAGCTTTCCTGCTAAGGTCAGGAACAGGGCAAGGATGTCCACTATCACCACTGTTATTCAACAAAGTGTTGGAAGTCCTAGCCTCAGCAATCAGATAACCCAAAGAAATAAAAGGCATTCTGGGGGCGCCTGGGTGGCTCAGTCAGTTAAGCATCCGACTTCAGCTCAGGTCATGATCTCACAGTCCATGAGTTCGAGCCCCATGTCAGGCTCTGTGCTGACAGCTCAGAGCCTGGAGCCTGCTTCGAATTCTGTGTCTCCCTCTCTCTGCCCCTCCCCTGCTCATGCTGTCTCTGTCTCAAAAATAAATTTAAAAACATTTAAAAAATTTTTTTAAAAAGAAATAAAAAGCATCCAAATTGGCAAGGAGGAAGTCAAACTTTCATTCTTCACAGACCAACATCACTCATCATCTGGGAATGTGAAGCAGGCCACTCATCATCAGGGAAATAAAAGTCAAAACCACAAGGAGATACCACCGCACACCAGTCAGAATGGCTAAAATTAACACCTCAGGCAACAACAGATATTGGCAAGAATGTGGAAAAAGAGGAACCCTTTTGCTCTGCTGGTGGGAATGCAAACTGGTGCAGCCACTCTGGAAAAGAGTATGAAGGTTCCTCAAAAAATTAAAACTAAAACTACCCTACGACCCAGCAATTGCACTATTAGGTATTTATCCAAAGGATACAGGAGTACTGTTTTGAAAGGGCACATGCACCTCAATGTCTGTAGCAGTACCATTGACAATAGCCAATGTATGGAAAGAGCCCAAATGTCCTCAACAGATAAATGGATAAAGAAGATGTGGTATATATAAACAACAGATTATTACTCGGCAATCAAAAAGAATGAAATCTTGTCATTTGCAACAGCATGGATGAAACTAAAGTGTATTGTGCTAAGTGAAATAAGTCATCAGAGAAAGACAAATATCATATGACTTCATTCATATGTGGACTCAAAGATACAAAACAGATGAACATAAGCAAAAGGAAGCAAAAGTAATTAAAAAAAACAAAGAGGGGACAAAACATAAGAGACTTAAATACAGAGAACAAACTGAGGGTTGCTAGGGGGGGATTGGGTGGGGGGATGGGCTAAATGGGCAAGGGGCATTGAGGAGGACACTTGTTGGGATGAGCCCTGGGTGTTATATGTAAGGGATGAATCACTGGATTCTACTTCTGAAATCATTATTGCACTATATGCTAACTAATTTGGAAGTAAATTAAATTAAAAAAAGAGGTTATAACATGTGTAAATATTTAAGCAACCAATATAGAAGCAACTTAATATGTAAAGCTTATATTAACAGATA
The DNA here is from genome assembly GCF_014898765.1 of Herpailurus yagouaroundi. Classification (NCBI taxonomy): domain Eukaryota; kingdom Metazoa; phylum Chordata; class Mammalia; order Carnivora; family Felidae; genus Herpailurus; species Herpailurus yagouaroundi. The sequence goes on along the minus strand of NW_024412395.1, from coordinate 60,552,806 downwards.
TAAATAAATAGGCAGTAATACAGTAATAGCAGGGGTCTTCAATAATCCACTTTCAACAATGGATAGTTCACCCAGACAGAAAATCAAAAAGCAAACATTGGAGCTAAAGGTGCATTGATTGGATCAGATGAAACTATCAGACATATACAGAATATTCCAACCAACAACAGAATACACATTTTTCTCAAGCACACATGGAACCACCTCCAGAATGGACCATATGGTAAGCCACAGAACAAGTCTTAATAAATTGAAATCAGATCAAACATTTTTTTCTAGCCACATGGTATGAAACTAGAAATCAGTAAGAAAACTGGAAAATTCACAAATACATGATTGAACAACATGTTCCTAACAACAAATAAGTCAAGAAACCAAAAAATAAATCAAACATAATCTTAAGACAAATGAAAATGGAAAGAGAACATACCAAAACTTATGAAATGCAGCAAAAGCAGCTCTAAGAGGAAATCTTATAGTAATAAATGCCTACGTGAAGAAAAAAGAAAGTTCTCAAACAACCTAACTCAACATCTCATGGTACTTGAAAAAGAACAGACTAAGCCAAAGCTTACAGACGAAAGGAAATAAAGATTAAAGTCGAAATAAATGAAATAGAGACTAAAAAGACAATAGAAAAGGTCAGTAATACTAAGACACGTTTTTTGAAAAGATAACCAAAATGGACAAACTTTTACAAGACTTACCAAGTAAAAAAACAGAGCTGTCTCAACTATATAAAATTGGAAATAAAAGAGATGACATTATAACTGATACCAAAGAAATATAAAGTATCAGAAGACACTACTATAAACAATTATGCACCAAGTAATTTGACAATGTAGAAGAAATGGATAAATTCATAGAAACATATCACCTACCAAGACTGAATAATGAAGAAATAGAAAATTTGAAAAGACCAATTATCAGGAGACTGAATTTGTAAGCCAAAACCTTCCAACAAAGAAAAGTCCAGCACCAGATGGTCTCACTAGTGAATTCTACCAAATATTTAAAGAGTAATACCCATCCTTCTCAAAGTCTTCCAAAAAATAGAAAAGTATGGAACATTTCCAAATTCATGTTACAAGGCCATTATTACTGCAATACCAAAATCAGAAAAGAACACAAGAAAAAAAATTGCCAGTTAATATCCCTGAGGGAGCAAAGATGCAAAAATCTTCAACAAAATATTACCAGAGTTCAATAATATAAAGGATCATACACCATAACCAAGTGGGATTTATACCACGGATGCAAGGATGGTTCAACACCCACAAATCAATGTGACATCACATTAACAAAATGAAAGATACGATTGTCTCAATAAATGCAGAAAAAGCATCTGACAAAACTCATCCTTACATGATAAAAATGCTCAATAAACTGGGTATAAAGGAAACATACATCACTTAATAAAGGTCTATTTAACAAGCCCACAGCTAACATTATATTCAATAATGAAATACCAGAAACTTTTTATCCTGGATCAGAAATAAGACAAGAATGCCAATTTTATTCAATATAGTACTAAAAGTAATGAGTCAGAGCAAATTAGGCAAGAAAAAGAAATAAAAAAATACCCAAATTGGAAAGAAAAAAGTAAAATCATTTCTATTTGCAGAAAACATGATATCATATATAAAAAAAAATCCTAAAGAATCCACCAAAAGTCTATTAGAATTAATAAACAAATTTAGTAAAGTTGTAGGCCACAAAATCAATATGCAAAATAACTTTCATTTCTATATATCAACTATCAGAAAGAGAAATTAATACATTTACAATAGCATCAAAAAGAATAAAATACTTAGGAATAAATTTAACCATGGAAGCAAAAGATTTGTACCTCAAAAATCATAGGACACTGATGAAAGAAATTGAAGTCATAAATAAATGGAAAGATATTCCACATTCATTGATTCTAAGAATTGATAGTTAAAATATCAGTACTACTCAAAGCAATCTACACTTTCAATGAAATCCATATCAAAATTCCAATGAAACTGTCTACAGAAATGGAAAAAAACAATATTACAATTTGTACAAAACCACAAAAGACCCTGAGGAGCCAGTGTACCTTGAGGAAGAACAAAGTATACTGTTGGAAACATCACACTTGATTTCAAGCCATATTACAAAGCCATGGTAATCAAAACAGTATGGTACTGGCATAAAACCAGACAGATCAATGGAACAGAATAGAGAGTCCAGAAATGAACAATTACATAGATGGTCAATTAATTTCTGACAAAGGAACCAAGAATATACAACTGGTAAAGGACAGTCTCTTCAATTGAAAGTGTTGGGAAAACTGGATAGCCACATGTAAATGAAAGAAACTGGATCCCTAACTTATGCCATACACAAAAATCAAATCGAAATGGTTAAAGACTTGAAACATAATACTTGAAATCATAAAACTCCTAGAAAAAAATATAGGCATGTAAGCCCCTTGACTTTCGATGTGGTGAAGGTTTCTTGGATTTCACACCAAAAGCAAAGGTACAGAAAGCAAAAATAAGCAAGTGGGACTATATCACACTAAAAAGCTACTGCATAGCAAAGAAATTATCAATAAATAAAAAGGCAATCTAAAGAATAGGATAGGAGAAAATATTTGCAAATCATATAGCCAACAAGCAGTTAATATCCAAAATATACAAGGAACTCCTACAACTCAATATCAAAACAAAAAACAAAAAACAAACAAACAAAAAGCAATGGCCTGCAGGTCCATGAAAGGGTGAATATCACTAAATATCAGAGAAATGCAAACTAAACCATAATAAGCTAATACCTCATATCTATTAGGGTAGCTATTATCAAAAAGAGAAGACATAACAAATTCTCACAAAGATGTGGTGAAAAGGGAATGCCTGATACACTATTGTTGGGAATGCACACTGCTACAGCCAATATAGAAAACAGATGGAGATTCTTCAAAGAATTAAAAACAGAATTACCATATGATCTTGCACTTCTAGGTATATACCAAAGGAACAAAATCATTATCTCAAAGAGATATCTTTACACTCTTTACAATGCTTCACTGGAGCATTATTTACAATAGGCAAGGTACAGAAACAACCTAAGTATCCATTGACTCATGAATGGATAAAGAAATGTGGCATATGTATACAATGACATATGATTCATCCTTAAAAAAAGAAGGACATCCTGACATTTGGAACAATACAGATGAACCGGGAGGGCATTAGTTAAGTAATACAAGCCAAAGATAAACACTACATGTATCGTTTATATGTGGAATTAAAAAAAAAAAAAAAAAAAGAGTCTCACTCATAGATACAGAGTGGAAAAGTGGTTGCCAAGAACTGAGGATTGGAGATAAGGAGAGGATGGCCAAGGGTATAAACCTTCTATTATAAAGTAAAATGAGGTACCAGTATCTAATGTAAAACATGGTGACTGCAGCTAATAACACTGTATTGTGCAGCACCTGGCTGGGTCAGTCAGTAGAGCATGTGACTCTTGATCTCAAGGTTGTGAGTTCAAACCACATTAGGTGTAGAGATTACATTAAAAAATTAAATAACCCTGTATTGTATAATTGAAATTTGCTATAAGAATAAAAAGTAAATATGTGAGATGATAGATATGTTAATAAACTCAATGAGGGGAAATCCTCTGACAATGTGTTCATATATCAAAACATCAGGTTGTATACTTTAAATATCTTATAATTTTATTTATCAAGTATACCTGAATAAAGATGAAAAATGCTTCAGACTAAAAGCAATCCCTCTTCCCCAAATATTTAGGAATCCTCAATGACAATTATCAATATAAAAAGCTAATCTTAGTAACTATAAATAAAGTAAACCTCACCTTTTTCCTCTGTTCTTTAATGTAAATTTCTCTACCTAGATAATTGTCTTAAATCTTCATTCTATAGTTTAATACATTACCACTACCAGTTAATACCCAACAATCTCTCTGCTTTTATCTCTGAAGAAGAATTAGATGGTTCAGAAGGGTGGAGAGTCATAGTAATTTCCTGAGGAGACTGTTTTAACCTGTGAGGTTCAGGCATGACGCATGGTGGAACAGAAACTGAAGACGCAGCATAAGACTGGAGAAGGACTGGATGTACTAAATGTGCTTCAAGACTTGGCCTCCTGGTGGGAGGCTGTCCACACACCAAATCTCAATACCCAGAAGAGTTGAACAAGCTCAGAGTCAATTAAGAATGGCACCATTACCATGGCAATGGCAAACCAGAGGTGGTTTAGTGTAGCTACAACAAAATCTTCTGTGAGTATTTTTGAGAGACAGGCAAAATATAGTACTCTTAGGATGCCTGATCAAAAGAGTCCTCCAATCATGATGTTGGTGACGTGGCTCTAATTTCTGGGAAAAGGAAATTACCAAGTGTCTAGGAGTCCAAGCTGAGAGGATGGAGGTTAAGCCAATAAGAAGACAGGTTGGAGTATAAAATCAGAAAACCAAGATAGCAGTTCCTCATTTGGACTTTGCAGATACATTTAGGATTTGGGAAAGGGTTCACTAAAAATACTGAAGCTCAAGGGTGCCTGGATAGCTCAGTCAGTTGAGCACCCAACTCTTGATTTTGGCTCAGGTCATGATCCCAGGGTTGTGGGATTGAGCCCTGCACTGGGCTCCGCACTGAGTGTGGAGCCTGCTTGGGATTCTCTCTCTCTCCCTCTGCTCCTCTCTCCATCTCTCTCTCTCTCTCTCTCTCTCTCTCTCAAAAAATAAATATAAAATACTGAAGCCGAGAACTAAGGCTCATCCTAGACATAGCATACCTAGGGCAGAGAATTCTGGGTCTAGTAGCAGGGATAATATGCAAAACATTTAAAAACTAGGACGACATGAGCCCTGACCATTCAAAACAGATGCTAGTGACAAACACACTGTCTATAGGTACCCATACATACTCCCTGATCTGAACAGTATTCCGGCAAACTAGAATACCTTCAGGTGAAAATAAGTACAAATTCCAATCCAAATGTAAAACATTGTGTTTCTCAGTTGGGAACCACTATTAGCATTTTAGCTAGGACAATTCTTTATTATTCAGAACTATTCTTTACATCACAAAATGTTTACCATTCCTGACTTCAGAAACTAAATATCTGTAGTAATGAGTTCTGACAATAGCATCCCTCACAATCAAAAATAGGGGATAGTATAAACCTTGGTTTAGAATTGCTGCCAAACAGTTCATAAGTAGGCTTCAGGTCATGCTTAATCTTGACATTTGTAAAGTTAGTAGTTATCTGTTTTTCACAGGCCAGCATTGATCCCAGGTTAGCCCCCAACATAACAATGGCTGCAACAATTTCAGACTTCACATTCCTATCACATTGTCCAGAAGGAAATAGCATCTTTACTCCAGCACTCCTATCAAAAATCTCAAGGCTCACTGTAATTAGACTGCCTTGGTAAAATCCCATCCTTGAAACAATACTGACTCCAGGGCAATACAATACTTTCACTGACCTTGATCACATGTCCTCTGGTTGAGTGAAGGGATACAGCTGGTTTCCCCAGGTGGAAAAGCAACCCCAAAGAGAAAATTAAAGTCTTCTGTGAAAGGGACAAGTTGAGAAATGGACACTGGGACTATAATCAACAAATGAACTCTAAGAGTTCAAAATATCAGTGTATGAATTGTTTGTTACCAATTAAGGACAATGTAACAAATGTTGTAACTTAATGTAAATCACTATGTCACTGGAAAAACACAGTTTAGTTAATACTTATTTCATAATAAGACTTTCTCAGCGAAATTGACATCATGTGCCTCCTGACATCATACACTGAGAAAAAAAAATACATCATTGCTTTTGGGGCTTTCCTATCAAAATGAACACATAGACTAAATCTAATCGTGAGAAAACATCAGACAAACCCAAGTTGAAGGGTATTCTTCAAAATAACTGGCCCAAGCTCTTCAAAAATGTCAATGTTACAAAATGCAAAAAAAACTGTTCCAGACCCAAACAGACAAAAGAGGCAAGACAACTGAAAGCAACATGTGATCTAGGACTTCCTTTTGCCATGAAGGACTGGTAAATTTGCAAAATTTGCCTAAGATCTATAAATTAGATGGTAGTATTTTGTGAATGTTAATTTCCAGATTCTAACCATGTTATGGTTACATAAGAGAATGTCTTTGTGTTTAGAAAATAAAAGCCAAAGTATTTAAGGGTAAATACATCATTTTTATAGCTTCCTCTCAAAAGATTCACACACACATACACACACACGCACGCGCGTGAGGGAGGTGGAAAGACAGAGAAAGGAGAGGAGGTGTGTATACATGTGCTTGTGTATGTGGAGAAAAAGAAAGAGAATGATAAAGCAGATATGGCAAAATGATAAATGTGAGAAATCTTGCTTAAAGGTATATACAAATTTGTTGCACTATTCTTATAAATATTCTGTAAGCCTGAAAGTATGTTTATTTAAAATTAAATGAAAATAAAATTTTAGAATTCATAAACAACAGCAATAATAAGGAAGCTTCTGTTTAAATATTCACTCAACTTGCTTAAAATGCATGTGTAATTTTTTAGCTACTGCCTCAAGGTCTTATTTTTATTTTTGGAGTGTATAATTCAATATACATGTGTGCATGTGTGAAGAATATCAACTATCTGAAATAAAAATGCTCTTCTTTTTACAGGAAGCCAGAAAAACAGATACATAGGAGCAGTCTTAGAGTGTGAAAAGTGAAAAGTTTGTACTGGTTTCATGAAATCTGGGACTTTAAAAAAAATCTTGCCTGTACTTCCAGTAAACCTCATGAAACCTTTTTAGAGATAATGTTGACAACTTTAAATATCAAATCCAGAAGAAAAAAAAAAGAATGCAAATTTACTAGGGTCCAGAGTCCTGCAAATGTCCAGAAGTCTCATCCAGAGCAATCTCCAGAAAGGCCCCATCCAATCTTTGGTCCATCACTGCAGAGACGCCTATGGGTACTTGACTTCTGTGCCAGACTTAAAGGCGATGAAATCTTGGCAAACCTGAGGTCTTGCCACCTTCGGTGCTCCATCCGGTCCTTCTTGCAATCCTGCCATCCTCCCAAAACAGGGCACTATCATTGAATGGGGCCTAATTTCCTCATACCTGCAGACTTACCCACCTCTGTGCCTCCGGCCTTCTCCCTCTCTCACTATGTGAGCCTCTCTTCCCTGCCACAACAGCAGTCTTCCCTGCAGATGTGCCTACCTCCAGAAAACAAAAGCCAGCAAAATCTTAGGGCAAGTGGTTTCTATTTCTAGACCTATCACTAACCTTCCTTGAGGAAGGTGGTCTCTATCCACTTGCAGGCTTGAAATGGGGAAATACAAAGGGAAAACAAACTCAGTACATTATCATTTCATATCTATGAGCAGAGACCCTTTTTTGTCAGTAATTTTCCTGATGTGGGGTTTAGCCATTTTTAACTAGCTCTGGAAAAGAATGGTGGTAGCTACTGCTTCAAACGGTTAGAGCAAACACTGTTGATACTGTGACCAATATCCCTTGTCCTCTGCAGAGGTCACCTACACCGTGGTGGACTGTTCTTCTAATGGCTTTTTAGCACAAGCACTGGCATCTCTCTGCCTGAGGCCTTTCTGGCTACAGAAGCAAGCTTAGCTGGAATGCCAGCCTGCCAGAAGAAATTAACTCCCTCAGGAGCAGCTCTTAGTCAATGAAGGATCACACTGTCCCATTAGGGGCAATTATGAAGTAAGTTCTCTAAGCTGTCCAATATGGTAGCTACTAACAAATGTACCTCTTAAGCCCTCAAAATGTACCTAGTCCAAATAGCCACTTTAAATGTAAAATATACACTGGACTTCTAAGATGCAGCATGAAAAAAAGGTAAACTACATCCTTAATATTTTTATTGGTTATATGCTAAAATTACAATATTTTGGACATATTTTACAAATAAAATACAACATCAAAATTAATTCTACCTTTTTTTCCATGTAATTTACTAGAAAATTTTAAATTACATATGTGGCTTACATTACATTTCTGTTGGACAACACCATATAGTTTATTACAGGATCTTTCACAGAAATGTGCTGCAATTGCCCACACTAACAGCTTAACCATTTTGATTTTATATCTTCCCCACTTTCATCTGTACTAAAAACATTAATTTAGGAACTGTGACAAATTACAAAGACATGTTTTTTGTAGGTTTTTTTTTTTTTATTTTTTGTTTTGTTTTTGGTTTGGTTTGGTTGGAGTCTGGTTTAGATGAAATCAGACTCAAATCTGTGCCTGTTGTTTAGGCGTAGCAGAAAATTTGCATTTGGGGAAAGACCGCTCCTTGGTAAAATACATTATAGACGTTTATGGGCCTTTAAGTTAAGCAACGCAAAGGAGAAAGTGGGGATGGAATACATGAGACAATGAGAAGGGAATCTGCTCTATTTTACTTAAGGCCATGTGTTATCTCTGCAGAGATTATGATGATGTCACCTGGTTTTCACTTTTCCTTGAAAAAGCTGGACACAGAGCAAATGGCGGACCTGGGCCCTGAGAGAGAAAGCAGGAGTGAAGAGACATCCATCGGGGGAAAATGAGTCGAGCCCTGGACGATGGCAGCAAAGCAGGAGAGAGGAAGGAGGTAGCCTGCCTAGGAGGCTCTTTGGAAGGCATGAATAATGAACTCTAAGAGAAGTGGCACACACCTTCATCTTAGGCTTCTTTTCCTGAATTGCACTATCATCTCTTGAATGACTTCTGTGAAGTTCTTTAAAATGTCAAAGCTGTGATTTGAGCAATTAAGGGTTAGAAGTCCTGTTTGTCATTGGGGCATAACTAGTATGGGAAGAAAACTAGATAAAGTACTTACAAGATGATGATGAACCCGAAAAACAAATAATCCAGTGAAGAAATGGGCAGAAGACATGAATAGACACTTCTCTAAAGAAGACATCCAGATGGCCAACAGACACATAAAATGATGCTCAACATCACTCCTCATCAGGGAAATACAAATCAAAGCCACACTCAGATACCACCTCACACTGGTCACAGTGGCTAAAATGAACAAATCAAGAAACTATAGATGCTGGAGAGGATGTGGAGAAACGGGAACCCTCTTGCACTGTTGGTGGGAATGCAAATTGGTGCAGCCGCTCTGGAAAGCAGTGTGGAGGTTCCTCAAAAAATTAAAAATAGACCTACCCTATGACCCAGCAATAGCACTGCTAGAAATTTACCCAAGAGATACAGGAGTGCTGATGCATAGGGACACTTGTACCCCAATGTTTATAGCAGCACTCTCAACAATAGCCAAATTATGGAAAGAGCCTAAATGTCCATCAACTGATGAATAGATAAAGAAGATGTGGTTTATATATACAATGGAATACTACCTGGCAATGAGAAAGAATGAAATCATGCCATTGGCAGCAACATGGATGGAACTGGAGGGTATCATGTTGAGTGAAATAAGTTAATCAGAGAAAGACAGGTATCATATGTTTTCACACATATGTGGATCTAGAGAAACTTAACAGAAGGCCATGGGGGAAGGGAGGGAGAAAAATAGTTACAAACAGGGAGGGAGGTGAAACATAAGAGACTCTTAAATACAGAGAACAAACTGAGGGTTGGTGGGAGGTAAAAGAGGGGGGGAAATGGGTGATGGGCATTGAGGAGGGCACTTGTCGGGATGAGCACTGGGTGTTGGTATGTAAGCCAAATTGACAATAAATTGTATTAATAAATATAATGGGGATGAGCAGAAAAGCCTCACAGTGATTTTGCGGAGAAAAATGAGCAACACTTTTCTAGCTAATAATAACACACTCATGTTTTTTGAGCCAGACACATTTGAACTACTAGGTTCTAAGTATATTCACAGATTATCTCATTTCATTCTCACAATAACCCTTTAAGTAATATTATCATTATTCCTGCTTTATAGATAGGAAAACTGAGGTACAAAGATGCTAATTAACTTGATCAAGATCAAACAGCTAGCAAATCAGGTACAAAGGCAGGGTCAAGGTACAGATGCTGGCAGTCGTGATTGTCTTGGAGCCAGTCACCTTAACCACTTGTAAAAGTCTGTCTCTTGAGACAGGTTTGCAAAACAAGCCTACTCCCTCTGGAGTTTGAGAAATCAGGAAGGACATCTGATAAGAGAATTGTATGGCAAATAAGGCCTTTCATAGAAGTTCTCAACTAGATGGAAAAAAAAATCATCTTTCACAAAAAAACTCTCAATGAGACAGAAAATTTGAAAGTAGAGAACAATTTCCTAAACTTCACATTCTTCATTGTGCCTCTGTGATCTGTGCTTAATAATAATTCCTACAGGGGCGCCTGGGTGGCGCAGTCGGTTAAGCGTCCGACTTCAGCCAGGTCACGATCTCGCGGTCCGTGAGTTTGAGCCCCGCGTCAGGCTCTGGGCTGATGGCTCAGAGCCTGGAGCCTGTTTCCGATTCTGTGTCTCCCTCTCTCTCTGCCCCTCCCCTGTTCATTCTCTGTCTGTCCCATAAATAAATAAAAACGTTGAAAAAAAAATTAAAAAAAAAAATAATAATTCCTACAGATTAAACACACAAATGTGAGAAATAGCCTTTTTTCCTTTTATACCTAAATGTCCTGATACATTAAACACTGACTTTTAAGCTGCCCAAATAGCATTTTTCCTAGCACAGCTTTGAGTGTCAATAGAATATCTGAAGTATTCTAATATAGTCTTAACTAATTTGCTAACTACAGATATAGGACTTTAAAAATACTACCAAGTGATATTAAATTTTAACTCAATATAAACCTCAACTTCAGGTAGTGAAATCCCCATTATTGCTTTTTTAGGGTACTTTCATTCCACTTAATCCGAGGATTATCAAACACGTGCTGCATGATTCAATGAGATTGTAGAGACCTTCCCTCTTCATAATTATAGTCTAGCCATTTTCCTTCACTGAATTGCTTATTTAAATGTCCATAACTTTTACCAAACTTATTCAAAAGAATTAGGGGGAAAAAGACCTTTTAAATATGCTATACATGATTTAAGCAGGAGAAAGCTCAGCCTTCACTCCACTCTTCTTTCCTAAAACCTGCTCTATCCCTACAATTTTTCCTATATATTTGTTCTCCATCCCAAACTTTCTGTTTCTATAAGGATCTGGGCTTTTGGAAACCAAACCAGGAAAACCAGCAAGCCTGGTCCCATTTTGCCATATCTTAGTCTTCAGGAATGAGCCAAGAAAACCAACTGCTTGCATAGGAGAAAGGAAAAGGAAACCCCTAGGAGGAAAAGCAGTCAATATTTCAAAATTATTATTCTACATAAGGCACTATGTTCCGCATCTTACATATATCATCTTAGTTCATCCTTAAATAACTCTAATGTTGTTTATTGTGTTCTTTAATGCTACCAATGGCCTTATTTGTCCTCACTTTAGAGTGAGGGAAACTGAGACTTGACAGTTTGGGCTCCTATCTGGTGGGATAAAGCAGCCTCTGAGATGACCCCTTGTGTCATCTCCTCCCCCTGAGCATGGGATGATCCTAGTCACTTGATTCTCATGAAAGGAAGAAGATCCAAATGAGATGTCACTTTTAGATTACAGTGTGCCCTGTGTCACCCTTTCTCACTTGTTTGCTCTGATGGAAGCCAGCCACCCTATTGTGAGCTGCCCTAGGGAGAAATTCACATCAGTGGTAGGGAACTGATGATTCCAGCCAAAGGCCAGTGGGAAGCTGGCCAACAACCATGGGTGAGCCTGGAAGGGATCCTCTCCCAGTCGGGCCTTAAGATGCCTGAAGCCCTGGCCAATACCTTGACTGCAGTCTTGTGAGAGGACCTGGCTAAGCTATACCTGAATCCAGTCTTGCAGAAAATGTGACTTAATAAATGTTGTTTTATGCACTAAGCCTTAGAGTTAATTTATTCTGTGACAATAAGTAACTAATACAGCTGGTAAATTTCAACTCCGGTGATCTGGCTCTGGATATCATGTTGAGCCAGCACACTCTTCTCCCTAGGACTGGTTCTGTCAGCTTCTCTCACACAGGCCACCATTTGCAGCCAGGCCGAGCATGTTCCCTCCTGTTTGCGAAAGGCCTGAGTCGTGCTGAGATTCCAGCACATAGCACATACCAAAATCAACTCCTTCTCTTGTACTAAAGAAAGGATTCTTGGCCTCTTGTTTGCACTACAAAGTCACTGGTAATGCCTGTTGGATTATGACTCAGAAATGTCCATTCTTGTTACCATTTCATTTATTTCTTTCCATTTCCCAACCTTCTCTTTTTTCACTGTGTTTCTGCTCCTTTTTTGCTCTTCTTTACTCGTAGACCCTATACTCCTCTTCATCTCCACTTTCTCCTGTAAACTGTTTTCTCTTGCTGCTATTTTTACTTACAGAAAAATGCACTATTTGCCTCCTGGAAAAATTTAATGTTTGTCTGAAAAGAACAGTTTTCTGGAAACATCAACAGAAAGAAAAACACAGGTGGAGAGTGGGCTTGGGGGTGGTGCAAGAGAACCCTCTTTAGTGGGTTTTTGGTTTTGCTGCCACCGGTCTCCCATATCAAAACATCCCCTATGGCAGTTAAAAGCTGTTGGCCACCCCAATTAAAGTGTTTTCAAAGAAACTGTCAGAAATAGTTCCAAGAGCACTTTTAACTTATTACATGTGGGTTACATAAGCACTGGAAGCTTGTTAAAACATTCAAAATATGATATGAATTAAGTCACACAACGGTGGGTCAAAGCTTTAGCTTTTCGGTGTGACTAACTCCATCATCTGTGATTTAGGCACCCTCAACAAAAACACATCTTAAAGAAAATCAATTAAAGAATATCTTTCGTTCCTTCCAGGAATCTATATTCCTAACGTTAACAGTATGGCTATAATTACTCTGTATTTGGATTAAGTATGCTTTTAAGCATAGCTGTAACAGGACCTGTCACATTACAAATTGGATATGGGAAGCAATGGTAATTCTTTATTTGATTTAAACTAATTTTATATTTCTCAAGAGCCTTACCCACTAGTTTGTGTGGACAGAAAAAAACAAAAAAACAAACAAACAAAAATGCCCAAACTGTTGAGCCATTCTTCTAAACTCAAATGAACCTTGTGATTTAAACAACCCCTTTCATATTTCTCATGATAACTCAAGTGGCACACTGGGTGGGACAGTTCTTCTTAGAGCTTGGCAGACATTTAGCACTCCCTCCCTCTCATCACCTCCTCTACAAATGCCAGTAGCAGTCTTTCCTGGCATGCTGACAACCTTAACCATCCTTACACATTTCCAAACCACCCCCTTGTGGGTCAGTACTGCCCTCCCTCTTAAAAAAAAAAAAAAGAAAGAAAGAAAGAAAGAAAGAAAGAAAGAAAGAAAGAAAGAAATCTAAGTAATGCTCAGGTATTTAGGTTAAACTTTTAGTGCTCTAGATCCATCTTTCCCCCACCTCCTCTCCAAGATGCCCCTAGGCTTTATACAAAACGGAATTAGCAAGGACCCTTAAATCTGTGCAGTATTCCCAGGTCCTCTGGTCTCCAAGGCAATGGTTATTACTCAGCTGGCTGGCCTCCGCAGCTAAAGTCAACAGCTAATGTCATTCATGAGCTGGTCTCTATATATATAGTCAACCCCTGTTGATACATGATTAAAGGAGAATTATTCTCAAATGTGACACTTTACATAAATGTTGCATAAATGTTTTGTCCAATGTATTCAGGAAATATTCTTATCAATCCTAGGTAAAAAATTACATTGCTGTGAAAATAAGGAGACTCAGGAAAAATAGTTGTTTCTCAATTCTTAGAAGTCAGTGAGAATCCGATCCCAAAGGCAGAGTCAATTGAATTGAAAATTTGAAATAGCTTCAAAAAGAAGATGAAGAAGAAGTAGGTACTCTCTTCTGTCTATGAGAACTACAAAATTAAAATAACACCAAAAATATTCTGAATAAATTACATGAAATTTTCCTCATTAGTTTATTAAGGCCACCGTAATTAATACTGTGTCTGCTTTTGGATAGAAAAGTGTCTTGCAAATTCTGACTTGGTCTACTGGTACAGACTGACAGTTTCTCAAGCAATGTTACCTTGGAAAATTGTACCCTCTTCTTTGAAATATCCATAGTTCAGAGTACCTAGTGCAGTCTTTTCCACAGGGCCAATAGTAATACAGAACATACCAAACTAACCTAGTTATTTATAGAATCTCTCCAGTGCTACTACTTGTTGTGCAACATATAGAAATGCAGCATTCAGATGTTCACATCCCTCTTCAAGAAAGGACTTATGGCCTCTAACTATTAACTCCTTCCAGTTGGCCTCTGCTTTGGAGCTCAGGTCATGGTCCTCCTGGAGTGGTCCCAGCTAATGACGAAGCAACATGTGTCACAGGGCCTAGACTTTGACTCAATGCAAGACCCTTTTAATAGTTAATCTTCACTCTGGACCTCTCTGTAGAGCTTTCCGAGACTTTGTTAGACCTGAATCATGGTCTGTTGACTCTTCCTACTCAATCCTACTTCCTGCTTTTTCCTTTCTCAGGTGTTACACCCCCATAAACCTTTTATATGCCCGTCTCCACCTCAGTGTCCACTTCTCAGAAATCCCAACTGACACAGTGGTACCAGGAATGACTCCAAAAAAAGCACGTGGTAAGTTGGGATTTTGAGACTGTATCCCTAACTGCTTGACTGGCAAAGAAGAGCCCATCCCAGGTGGTGTATGGGGTACAATTAGTCTTTGGCACAATATGGTAGTATAATTGCTCAACAATACTAGATATGAAAAGTTTATTGATTTGGGGGTACTCTCTTGGAATAGAGGATTGAACACACTGGAAAGGATCCAACGGTGTAGAGCAAATCTCAGGTAGGGTGACTCCCAGACACCTGGAGAAAGTAATGACTCATGCTGAGTAAAATGAAATACCTGAACTTCCATAGCTAACCCTGGAGAAAGGAAACAAAAAGCCCAGGAAAGTAGATATGCTACAGCGAATATATGAGGCCAGAAAACCTACCAGAAAAGTATTTTCCATGACGGCTTGGAGAACATATTCCACAAGGTTAACAGGAATGTGCTAGTAAGAGGGGCACTAGCATCACGAGGATGTCCAGTGCTGGTCTTCTTTACAGGTAAGAGCTGACTATAGAAAAGGGTGTCATACCATATATGAAAAACCCACACCTAACATCATCCTCAATGGTAAAAAACTGAGAGCTTTTCCCCTAATATCAGGAACAAGACAAGGATGTCCACTCTCATCAATTTTATTCAACATAGTACTGGAAGTCCTAGACACAGCAATCACACAACAAAGGAAATAAAAGGCTTCCAAATTGGTAAGAAAGAAGTAAGAATTTCACTGTTTGCAGATGATTATATATGGAAAACCCTACAGACTCCATCAAAAACTACTGCAACTGATAAATAAATTCAGTAAGGTCACAGGATACAAAATCCATATACAGATATCTATTGCATTTCTATACACTAATACTGATGTAGCAAAAATAGAAATTTAGAAAAACCATCCCATTCACAATTGCACTAAAAATAATAACATGCCTAAAAAATAAACTGAACTGGGTGGGGCTGAGATGGTGGAGCAGCATGGAAGTTCTTGGCTTCTTTCGTCCCTGAAATGACGGTAGATCAGCACCAAATCATTTTGCACACCTAGGAAATTGACCTGAGGATTAACACAACAATCTGCATACCCTGAGCCACAGAACCCGGCAGGTATGTGCTGCAGAGAGGTGAAATGGGACAGAGAGAAGCTGCAAGGGTAGGGAGCTGTTTTTGCAGAGGGGGGTAGAGAAAGGGGGAAGAAGTGCGGCACACTGGGAGAGCACAGAAGCACTCGCCACAAAAGTAGCCGGAGGGAAAGAGAAAGAATGGAAACACTCACAAGGGACCAAACAAGAATTCTCTTCCCCAGAACCACAGATGGGGAGAAAAGAGCAGGTTTCAGTACCATTAGGACTCTATAAACAGGGGAACACAGAGTTGGAAATTCCAGCACTCATTACCTGGTGGTGCTCTGGTGGAGAAGAAGGGCAAATCCCCAGAAGCAGGGCAGCGAGGTCTGAGGGGACTGAGGGCCACACAGGAAGAAGCAGTTCCCCTGCTTGGAGGGCATTTGTTAGAGGTGATATAGCCTCCCCACAGGCAAAGGTCCAAAAGGACTCTGGAGAACAGCCATGTTTGCTGGTATCAGAACAAAGACACCAGATTGAGGTGAAACCTGTCAATGACTGCGTGTTGTGATTTGCCATAATTTCTGAACATTAGCCACTGCATAATCACATGAACTTTTTCTCAGGCAGTCTGGCACAGGGCCACAATCTCTGAACCTCCACGGTGCAATCACATCAATGTTCTCTGGGCAAGCTGGCAACTGGCCATTGCTCAGTAAGACCCTCCCCCAGAGGGTCAGAGCAGATCAAAGCCACAGGGTTGAGAGATTTGGAAACACAGCCCCATCTGGGATAAAATTGGGAGAGAGGTGCCGCCTGGCAGGCTGACGGCTTGGACACAGACAGTGTAGAAGCAAAAAGTGGATAGAAGCCAGAGACAAAAGAGAGATGCTTAATTGCTACTAGGTGAGAGTGCAGAGTTCCTGTGCCAGAGACTGGGAAGGTGGGTGACTCCATTTTCACCCACCCTGTGCATGTGCCACATGGATCGACTCCAGTAACTAAGCAGCGCCACCTAGTGGAGAATGGGGGCTTTACACCAAGCCCTGCCCAACTGTGCCCTCCAAACACACGCCCTAGAGGACCACCACAAGTCTCTCAACCCGCTAAGTATACAAACTATAGAGTGCTGCATAGTATGAGTTCTAGGGGAAACTGGATGCAACTTCATTTGGGTTTTACTCTGTTTGCTGGGTCATTTATTCATTTTTTTACTTCTTTATTTGTTTTGCTTTTGCTTAAATTATTTTTGTTCTTTTTCTCCTTTCTTTGCTTTTCCTTGGACACAGAGAGAAAAATTTAGTTTTATTTTCCTTTTTTAAAAAAATAATATTTTTTAAAATTCTTTTCACTATGTTTTTTTAGTTTTTTGTAAAGTTTTAAATTCTATTTCACTTTCTTCATTGCATTATATTCTATTTTATTGTATATATTTTTAATTTTTAAACATTTTAATTTTTTTCCTCTTTTCTTTTCATTCCCTTTTTTCTCTATTCTACCAAGCTTCTTTCAACAACCAGACGACAACTCACCTAGAATCTAGCTTCCTTTACTTGATTTTTTGTGTTGTATTTAATCTTTTAATTTAATTTTTAAATTTTATTTTATTAATTTTTTCCTCCAAAATGATGGAGAATAATGATGCAGAAAGAAAAAAGGGAAACTAAAGCACAAGAACACAATATAGAATTAGAGAATTCAGTGACTCATTAAAAAGCAGCAACATCCAAATCATAGGAGTACCAGAAGATGAAGAGACAGAAAAAGGGGTAGAAGGTTTAGGTGAGCAAATTATAGGGGAGACTTTTCCTAGTCTGGGGAAAAACACAGACATCAAAATCCAAGAACAGAGAACTCCCATCATATACAACAAACACAAACTGTCAAAAAAACATATCATAGTCAGATTCACAAAATACACAGACAAGGAAAGAATTACGAAAGCAGCAAGGGGAAAAAAAAAAGTCCTTAGCCTATAAGGGAAGATTGATCAGACTCATAGCAGACCTATCCACAGAAACTTGGAGGCCAGAAAGGAGTGGCAGCATGTATTCATTGTACTGAATCAGAAAAATATGTAGACAAGAATTCTTTATCCAGCAAGACTGTCATTCAAAATAGAAGGAGAGATAAAGAGTTGCCCAAACAAACAAACAAACAAACTCTAAAGAAGTTGTGACCACTAAACCAGCCCTGCAAGAAATTATACAGGAGACACTCGGAGGGGAGAAGAGACGAAACAAAACAAAAAAAGACCAAAAGCAACAAAGACTAGAAAGAACCAGAGAACACCACCAGAAACTCCAACTCTACAGGCAACACAATGGCAAAAAATTCATATCTTTCGGTACTCACTCTAAATGTCAATGCACTAAACACTCCAGTCAAAAGGCATAGGGTATCAGAATGGATAAGAAAATAAGATCTATCTATATGTTGTCTACAAGAGACCGATTTTAGACCTAAAGACACTTTCAGATTGAAAATAGGGAGATGGAGGACCATCTATCATGCTAATGGTCACCAAAAGAAAGCTGGAGTAGCCATACTTATATCAGACAAACTAGAATTTAAAATAAGACTGTAACAAGAGATGAAGGACATTATATCTTAATTAAGGGGTCAAGCCACCAAGCAGAGCTAATGATTGTAAACATTTATGCCCCCAACGTAATCTCCCAAATATACAAATCAAGTAATCACAAACATAAAGAAACTCATTGATAATAATACCATAATAGTAGGGGACTTCAACGTCCCATTTACAACAATGGATAGATCATCTAAGCAGAAAATCAACAAGGAAACAATGGCTTTGAATGATACACTGGACCGATGGACTTCACAGATATATTCAGAACATTTCATCCTAAAGCAGCAGAAATACACATTCTAGAGTGCACATGGAACATTCTCCAGAATAGTTCACATACTGGGACACAAATCAGACCACAACAAGTACAAAAAGACTGAAATCATACCATGCATATTCTCAGACCACAACACTAAGAAACTCAAAATCAACACAAGAACAAATTTGGAAAGACCACAAATACTTAAAGATTAAAGAACATCCTACTAAATAATGAATGGGTTAAGGAGAAATTAAAGAGTAAATTAAAAAGGACATGAAAGCCAATGAAAATGATAACATGACAGCCCAAAGGCTGTCCCTTTGACCCCAAAGAAAGGTCTCAGATACTCAGCCTAACCTTACACCTTAAAGAGCTGGAAAAAGAACAGTAAATAAAGCCCCAAACCAGCAGAAGAAGGGAAATCATAAAGATCAGAGCAGAAGTCAATGATATCAAAATCAAAAAAAACAGAACAGATCAATGAAACCAGGAGCTGGTTCTTTGAAAGCATTAACAAAATTGGTAAACCCCTAGCCAGATTGATCAGAAAGAAAAGTAAAGGACCCAAATAAATAAAATCATGAATGAAAGAGGACAGATCACAACCAACACTGCAGAAATACAAACAATAATAAGAGAATATTATGAGCAATTATATGCCAATAAATTGGGCAATCTGGAAGAAATGGGCAAAACCCTAGAAACATATAAACTACCAAAACTGAAACAGGAAAAAATAGAAAATTTAAACAGACCCATAACCAGTAAAGAAATTTAATTAGTAATCAAAAATCTCCCCAAAAAATAAGAGTCCAGGGCCAGATGGCTTTCCAGGGGAATTCTACTAAACATTTAATTTAAAGAAGAGTTAACACTTATCCTGTTCCAAAAAATAGAAATGGAAGGAAAACTTCCAAACTCATTCTATGAGGCCAGCACTACCTTGATTCTAAAAACAAAGACCCCACTAAAAAGGAGCACCACAAACCAGTTTCCCTGATGAACATGGATTAAAAAATTCTAAACAAGATACTAGCCAACTGGATCCGACAATACATTAAAAGAATTATTCACTGTGATCAAGTGGGATTTATACCTGGGATGCAAGGCTGATTCAATATCCACAAATCAGTCAATGTGATACATCACATTAAAAAAGAAAGAATAAGGAGCACGTGGGTGGCTCAGTCGGTTAAGCATCCGACTCTTGCTTTCAGCTCAGGTCATGACCTCACGGTTTCATGAGTTCAAGCCCCACATGGGTAGGGCTCTGTGCTGGCAGCCGGGAAGCTACTTGAGATTCTCTCTCTCTCTCTCTCTCTCTCTCTCTCTCTCTCTGCCCCTCCCCCACTCACGCGCGCGCGCGCGCGCGCTCTCTCTCTCTCTCTCAAAATAAAGTTAAAAAAAATTTAAAAAGAATAAGAACCCCATGATTCTCTTAATAGATGCAGAGAAAGCATTTGACAACACAGCAACCTTTCTTGATAAAAACCCTCAAGAAAGTAGGGATGGAACAATCGTACCTCAAGATCATAAAAGCCATATACTCAAGACCCACCACTAATATCATCCTCTACAGGGAAAAACAGAGCTTTCCCGCTAAGGTCGGGAACACGACAAGGATGTCCATTCTCACCACTGTTATTCAACATAGTATTGGATGTCCTAGCCTCAGCAATCAGGTGACCCAAAGAACTAAAAGGCATCCAAATCAGCAAGGAGGAACTCAAACTCTCACTCTCATAACATGATATCCTATATGGATAACCCAAAAGATTCTACAAAAAAACCTGGTAGAACTGATCCAAGAATTCAGCAAAGTCGCAGTATATAAAATCAATGCACAGAAATTAGTTGCATTTCTATACACCAATAATGAAGCACCAAAAAGAGAAACCCATTTTCAATTGCACCGAAACCCATAAAATACCTAGGAATAAACCTAACCAAAGAGCTGAAAACTATAGAAAGCTTACAAAAGAAATTGAAGAAAATACAAAAAAAAAATGGAAAAACATTCCATGATCATGGATTTGAAGAACAAATATTGTTAAAATGTCATTACTACCCAAAGGAATGTACACATTCAATGCAATCCCTATCAAAATAACATCAGCATTCTCCACAGAGCTAAAACAAACAATCTACAATTTGTATGGAACCAGAAAAGATCCCAAATAGCCAAAGCAATCCTAATAAGGAAAAACAAGGCGGGAGGTATCACAATTCCAGACTTTAAGCTGTATTACAAAGCTATAATCCCCAAGACAGTATGGTACTGGCACAAAAACAGACACTTAGATCAATGGAACAGAATAGAGAACTCAGAAATGGGCTCACAAACGTATGGCCAGCTCATCTTTGACAATGCAGAAAAGAATACCCAATGGAATAAAGACAGTCTCTTCAGTCAATGGGGTTGGGAAAACTGGACAGCTACATGCAAAAAAAATGAATAAGAACCCCATGATTCTCTTAATAGATGCATAGAAAGCATTTGACAACACAGAAGTCTTTCTTGATAAAAACCCTCAAGAAAACCCTGGACCACTTTCTTACACCACACAAAAAATAAACTCAAAATGGATGAAAGACCTAAACGTAAGACAGGAAGCATCAAGATCCTAGAGGAGAAAGCAAGCAAAAACCTCTTTGACCTTGGCTGCAGCAACTTCTTACTAAACATGTCTGCAGAGACAAGGGAAACAAAAGCAAAAAGAACTATTGGGACCTCATCAGGATAAAAACCTTCTTCACAGCAAAGAAAACAATCAGCAAAACTAAAAGGTAACTGACAGAATGGGAGAAGATATTTTCAAATGATGTATCAGATAAGGAGTTAGTATCTAAAATCTATAAAGAACTTACCAAACTCAACACCCAAAAAACAAATAATCTAGTGAAGAAATGGACAAAAGATATGCATAGACACTTTTCCAAGAAGACATCCAGATAGCTACCAGACACATGAAAAAAATGCCCAACAACACTTATCATCAGGGAAATACAAATCAAAACCACAAGGAGATACCACCTCACACCAGTCAGAATGGCTAAAATTAACAACTCAGGGGCGCCTGGGTGGCGCAGTCGGTTAAGCGTCCGACTTCAGCCAGGTCACGATCTCGCGGTCCGTGGGTTCGAGCCCCGCGTCGGGCTCTGGGCTGATGGCTCAGAGCCTGGAGCCTGTTTCCGATTCTGTGTCTCCCTCTCTCTCTGCCCCTCCCCCGTTCATGCTCTGTCTCTCTCTGTCCCAAAAATAAATAAAAAACGTTGAAAAAAAATTAAAAAAAAATAAAATAAAATAAAATTAACAACTCAAGCAACAACAGATGTTGGTGAGGATGCAGAGAAAGAGGAACCCTTTGTACTGTTAGTGGGAATGCAAACTGATGCAGCCACTCTGCATCATTTCCACATACTCTGGAAAAGAGTATGGAGTTCCTCAAAAAATTAAAAATAAAACTACCCTATGACCCAGCAATTGCACTACTAGGTGTTAATCCAACGGATACAGGTGTGCTGTTTTGAAGGGCACATGCACCCTGATGTTTATAGCAGCAATATAGACAAGAGCCAAAGTATGGAAAGAGCCGAAATGTCCATCAAGTGATGAAGGGATAAAGAAGATATGGTGTGTATATATACGTGTGTGTGTGTGTGTGTGTGTGTGTGTGTGTGTGTGTACGTACGTACAACAGAATATTGCTTGGTAATCAAAAAGAATGAAATCTTGCCATTTTCAACAGCATGGATGGAACTAGGTGTATTATGCTAAGCAAAATTAGAGTAAGATAAATATCATATGACTTTATGTGGAATTTAAGATACAAAACAAATTAACATAAGGGAAGGGAAGCAAAAATAATATAAAAACAAGGAGGGGGACAAAAGATAAGAGACTCTGAAATACAGAGAACAAATTAGAGTTGCTGGAGGAGTTTTGGGTGGGAAATGGGCTAAATGGGCAAGGGGCATTAAAGAGGACACTTGTTGGGATGAGCCACTGGATTCTACTCCTGAAATCACTGTCACACTATATGCTAACTAATCTGGATGTAAATTAAAAAACAAAAACAAGCAAACAACCAAAAAAAAAATAAAAATAAAAAACCACAGCGGCCCAGAAAAAGGATCAACAGCCTTGTCAATAAAATGCCAAGAACAGAAACTTGATTTCTTGAAATAAATAAATAAATAAATAAATAAAGAATAAACTAAACCAACGGGGTAAAGGACCTATACTCTGAAAACTATAAGACATTGATGAAAGAAACTGAAAAAAAAAATAATAATTGGAACGGTATTCTATGCTCATGGACTAGAAGAACAAATAGTGTTAAAATGTTCATACTACTCAAAGAAATCTACAGATTCAATGCAATACCTATCAAAAGAGCAACAACATCTTTACAGAACTAGAATAAATAATCTTAAATTTGTTTGGCATCACGAAAGACCCTGAATAGCCAAAGCAAACTTGAAAAAGCATAGCAAAACCAAAGGTATCACAATCCTACATTTCAAACTGTTCTACAAAGCTGTAGTAATCACAAAAGTATGGTACTGTTACAAAAATAGACACACAGAGCAATAGAACAGAATAGAGATCCAATAAATAAACCCACAATTATAAGGTCAATTAATCTTTGACAAAGGAGGCAAGAACATGCAATGGGAAAAAGCCTCTTCAACAAATGGTGTTGGGAAAACAGGACAGTAACATGCAAAAGAATGAAACTTGACCACTTTCTTACACCATACACAAAAATTAACTCAAAATGGATTAAGGATCTAAATGTGAAACCTGAAACCATAAAATTCCTAGAAGAGAGCACAGGCAGTAATGTCTCTGACATTAGCCATAGCAACATTTTTCTATCTATGTCTCCTGAGGCAACAGAAACAAAGCAAAAATAGACTATTGGGATTACATCAAA
The DNA here is from genome assembly GCF_014898765.1 of Herpailurus yagouaroundi. Lineage (NCBI taxonomy): Eukaryota > Metazoa > Chordata > Mammalia > Carnivora > Felidae > Herpailurus > Herpailurus yagouaroundi. The sequence goes on along the minus strand of NW_024412395.1, from coordinate 60,529,311 downwards.
ATAAAAAGCTTCTGCACAGCAAAAGGAAACAATCAACAAATCTAAAAAGAAAACTTACTGAATGGGAAAGATATTTGCAAATGACCTATCTGATAAAGGGTTAGTATCCAAAATGTAAAATGGAATATTATTCAGCCATCATATGGAATGAATAATGGAATATTATTCAGCCATAAAAAAGAATGAAATCTTGCCATTTGCAACAACATGGATGGAACCATAGAGTAGAATGCTAAGTGAAATTAAGTCAGTCAGAGAAAGACAAACACCATTTGATTTCACTCATATGTGTAATTTAAGAAACAAAAACAAATGAACAGTGAAAAAAAGAGACAGACTAAATAACAGACTCTTAACTACAGAGAACAAACTGATGGTTGCCAGAGGGGAGGTGGATGGGGAGATTGGTGAAATAGGTGAAAGGGATTAAGAATACACTTAACATGATAAGCACTGAGTAATGTATAGTATTGTTGAATCACTACATTGTACATTTGAAACTACTGTAATATTGTATGTTAACTATACTGGAATTAAAATTTAAAAATTAAAAAAAAAAAAGAGGAGGCTGCCATGGAACTTGGTTCATTTGTAGCAGTGAGGATGATGGGTCCCTGAAGCAATAGAGGCTAAGGCAATACTTAACCCTCAGAAGCTAGAGAGTCACAAGAATCATGGTACCAGTTGTTGGAATAGTGGCCAAGAGTGAATTGTACAGATGGTTAACAGAATAGGGTGTCACTATGGGCAAAATATATGGGTTGTCAATGATAGTAATGCCTCATATACATAATTAAATGAAAGAATAAATAAGCAAGAGACTGGTCACCCCAATAAAAAGTCACAATCTCTTGCCCAGTTCCTGGTTCTGTATCAGTTTTCAAACCATTGACTGAAGATTTTTCTGGGTCTCAGAAAGAATCACCCTGACTTGACCATGTCTTGATCACCCTGACTTGACACCATGTCAAGTATATATCATGGTGATTCCCCTGGACCTTCCCCAAGGAGACTCATTTGCACTTATCTGAATTACCATGTCCTGGGGTAAGGGGAGTACCCACATATTTTGAGGACTATTAGATACCTGGTTAGAGTCAACATTAATACCTGAAGAACTGAAGCAACACTATGGCAATACTATTGAAATGGAATCTTATGAAAGCCAGGTAATAAATGGAGTTATGGCCAAAGTCTGGCTCATAGTGGGTCCACTGGGTTCACAGATCAACTCAGTGGTCATTTACCCAATCCCAAGTGTATAACTGGAATTGATATACCTCACAGTTGGGAGTCATTTCTATATATTCTCCTTAGCCTGTGGAGTAAGAGTTATCATAGTGGGGAAGGCCAAGTAGACATCTTTGAAACTGCCTCTCCTGGCCAAGAAAGTAAATCTAAAGCAATATCACAATGCCAAAGGGTGGTGATTAACAATACCGTTAGGACATAAAGCATGCAGGAATAGTAGTTCCCATCACACCTCCATTTAATTCGACAGTTTGGCCAATGTAGAAACCAGATAAATTAGCAGAATGATTGTAGATTACTGGAAGCTCAACCAACTAGCAGCCCCAAGTGCAGCTGTCATGCCAAGCAAAGTGCCATTGTTAAAGCAGGATAATATGGCCTCAAGCACAGGCCACTGATTTGGATAATGGATTCTTTTTTACCCCATCAATGAACACAATTAGAAATATTAATATCCAAAGGAAATAAACAAGCAACAATATGCATTGACACTTTAACCCCATGGCTATGTTAACTCTCCTTTCTTTCTCATAATACAGTCCAAAGAGATGCAGATCATCTGGAAATCCTGTAGAGTATCATATTGATCTATTATATCAATGATACCATGCTGATTAAACATGTTGAGCAAGTGTTGGCTAGTATGCTAGAGGTTTGTGTTCTAGAAAGTAGGGGATCAACCCTGTGAATAATTAGGGATCTGTCCTTCATTAAAGGGTTTAAATGTCCAGTGTTCTGGGGAGTGCTAGAACATTCCCTTCAAAGTAAAAGACAAACTGCTACCTCTTGCATCCTCTACAAGAAAGGAGAAAGCACAGTGCCTAGGAGGCTGCTTTGGGTTCTGTAAGCAACATAATTCACACCTAGAAATATTTTTCTGGCCCACATGCTAGGTGACATTAAAAGCTGCCAGCTTTACAACCTGGCAAAAGAGCTCTGCAGCAGGTCTGAGTAGTGATGCAAAAAGCCTTGGTACTTGTGCCATAGGATCTGGCACTTTCTATGGTGTTAAGAGTTGTCAGTTTTGGGAAAAGATGCATATGGAGTTTATAGAAATCTTACACAATTCAAGCCCTCGGGGTTCTGGAGCAAGGTTGCACATTTTTTAAAAGTTAAGTCTTGGCATGCTACTGGAAAAAAAAAAAAGAGGGAATGCTTGACCACGGGACACTAAGTGACACAAAATGCAATGTGTCTTGTTGAACCCATCATGTCATAAATTCTGGAGGACCCAGTCATAATTCATCATAAGATGAAAGTATTATATTTGGGATGGCGCACAAAGAATAGCAGAGGCACAAAAAATCCACGTGAACAGATAAGTCTAGACCTTGATATCACCCTTCAGTTGCATCAACACCCTCTCTCAGCTTGTACTGATGGCCATATTGGGGTAGGGGTGGTGTCTTGATCACCAGCCGAAGAAAGAAAAAAATGGCTGAGTTTAGTTTACAGATGATTGGCTAAGTATGTGGATGAAACCTGAAATTGGACAGCAGTACAGGCTCACTCCCAAATAGTTTGAAGACAGGAGAGCTTCCTAATGGTCAGAGCTTCAGGTGGTGCACCTGGTCTTCCACTTTGTATGGTAAGGAGAAGTGGCCTGATGTCAGGGCATAAATAGACTAATAGGAAATGCCACATAGCCTGGCTGACTGGTCAGAAGTCTGAAAAGAAAAAGATTTTAAGAATTGCAGACAAGGAAGGGCCCCTTAGTGTATCAGTCAGTTAAACGTCTGACTTCAGCTCAGGTCATGATCTCACGGTCCGTGAGTTCGAGCCCCACCTCGGGCTCTGTGCTGACAGCTCAGAGCCTGGATCCTGCTTCAGATTCTGTGTCTCCCTCTCTCTCTGCCCCTCCCCCACTCACACTCTGTCTCTCAAAAATGAATAAATGTTAAAAAAAAAAGAATTGCAGACAAGGAGGACTTAAAGAGTTAGAGGCATGTGGATATGCATAGCATTGTGAGTAAAAAGTGTGAGGATCTTTTTATCATACATCAATGTCCACAAGAAAGCGTAAATTACAGAAGAAGTATTAAATAATCAAATAAACAAAATTACTCAGCTAGTTGATGTTAGCTTGTCTTTGTTAGCAGTCACTATAGTGCTGGCACAATGAACACTTGAGTGAAATGGTTATGGTGGCAAAAATGTAGTCTTTGCATGGGGTCCATCAGCATGAGGCCCATTTACCATAGTTCACCTATCTACGATACTGCCTCATTTGCCAGTTCAACCTGCCAGCATATGTATTGGGTATATATTTGCACTTCATACCCACAAATCTTTATCCAGCACCACCATATAGGAACTTATACAATGCCTAATTCACAGACATGGAACACAATACAACACAGCATCCAACCAGAGAAATCACTTCACAGTAAAAGTAGTGTAGGAAGTGCCTGCGACCATGAGTTCCACTGGTTGTATCACATGTTGCATTTCCCAGAAGCTGGTGGCCTAATAGAGCACTGGAATGATCTGTGAAGGGTAAAGTTCAAGCACCTGCTAAGAGAATACTCTGCAAGGAAGAGATGCTGTTCCCCAGCGTACAGTAGACTTTGAAATGGCTTAGAATCTCCAGTAGGAACAATATATGGGTCCACAAAACAAGGGATTAAAACAGGATTAGCCCCATTTACAATCATTCCCACTGACCCATAGGGAGACATAGTGGTCCCCATACCTGCAACTCTGACCTTTTTGGAATCAGAGGTCCTAGTCCCCAAAGGTGTTATATTCTTGCTAGAGGACACAGCAAGAGTCCCATTGAACTGAGCTTCATCTGCTGCATAGGCACTTTGGACTCCTTGAGTTCAGGGAAAAGGAGGCAAAAAGAAGAGTTAACACCTTGGGAGGAAAAGCTAAGTCTTATCATCAGGAGAATGTAGGCTTGATGTTACATAACAGGAACAAGCAAGACAATGCGTGACACTCAGGTGATCTATTTGGGCAACTCTTAGCGCTACCTTGCCGAATAGTGAGTGTTAATAGCCAACTGCAGCAGCACCTGCATGAGAAGGTGATTATTACTAAGGGTTCAAATTTCTCAGGAACTAGGGTTTTCACACAACTAGTGTAACTACTAAGACCAGCAGAATTGGTAGCTGAGAGTGTGGGGAATTTAGAATGAATAGTGGAGGACAAAGGCAATGGTTCAGGTGTGGTTCAAAACCAACTGCAAAGATGGGGACTATAGTTTGTCCCACTAACTTCTCTCTACTAAGTTTCCTTTCAGGAAAAGAAGCCACTGGAACCCTAGAGGAATTGTTCTCTGAATGTGTATACAGAGTGGATCTAAATGGTGCAAGGGGTTGACTGTGACAGAGAAATTCTGTTCAGATACCCTCTCAAGAAAAGGCTCTTTGCCTAGCTGCTAGGAGTAGTTAGGTAACACCATTCAAATGTTAATACTTCCAACTGTATATCAGGTTTTGAATGGTGGCCACATTTTTCTTGGGGTGGCTCCAGCCAATGACTGAGCAAAACTGTGTTACAAGGGCCTAGCCATTTTTATCCCAGTGTGGGACTCTTCATCCCAGCGTGAGACTCTTCATCTTTGCTCTGGAGTTACCATACCCAAGCCAGTTTCCTCCCTTTTACTTTTACTGTTTTACATTCTTTTTTAAAAAGGTTATTTATTTATTTATTTATTTATTTTTGAGAGAGAGAGAGAGAGAGAGAGAGAGAGAGAGCGCGCGCGAGTGCACATAGGGGAAGGGCAGAAAGAGAGGGAGAGAATTCCAAGCAAGCTCCACACCGTGAACCCACAAACTGTGAAATCATGACCTGACCCAAAATCAGGAGTCAGAGGCTCAACTGACTGAGCCACCAAAGCGCCCCTGTTTTACATTCTTAACCCTATGTCACAGTTTGCTTCCTGGATTCCAAAACGACAAACCTAGTCTTTTCCAGCTCCATCTAACTACCCTAGCTTCAACTCTAACTTTCCTATTGCTACTGATAATTGTAGAGGTGGTATTGTGCTTCTTTTCAGTATGGATACAAATGTTTACCAGATTCATCTCCTATGCCCTGTATTGGTACAACTGAAAACTATTCACTTAAATATTTAAAGACACCAAAATGTGCCTTTATGGTCAAACATGTCAGATAGGAAAAAAAAAAAAAAAAAAGGATGGATATTACTGTTATGTAGTAAGAATTATCTCATATACATCAAGTGTATCAACGAATTCAGTTCTTAAGAGTATTCTATGGGATGGGCACTCCTCCCCCCCCCCAACATCAGAAAATGGGCACACAGTGTTAAGTAAACTGCCCCCAGAAAAATTACCCATGAGTATATCAATAGATTTAAGAGTTAAACATAAATAGGACTTCTCCAGTATCTTTATCTGTAATCACTGTACTCTTCTGCCTCAAAGAAAGGGTTACTCACATGAGTACTCTAAAATCCTAATAGAGAAATGTTTGGATAAACCAGGCCTGGTGTACACAAGGGTGGGGAGAATAAAGATATCGTTGCTTTAGGAAAAGATAGTTTCCAAAACAGTAACAAGCAGTTGAATTTTTTTAGGTTTTGTTACTCTTGAAAAGTAAAGCATAAGAAAACAATTTCATGAATTACCTCTGATCTCTGCACAGTTCGCTATTTCCAAGTTGGCCAGCCAATCTCCTTATCCTCGCGATGTCTTGCCAGCTGGTACCTTAAACTCAATTAGAAGCATCATCTTCTCTACAAAATTAGCTTTTCCTCATTACTTCACTTTGTGGTCCAAAATCCTCCCGTTCTCGCAGCTTGAAATTTTGGGACTTAGTAGGCACTTAACGTTTCCTAACATTTTTCCTTATATAGGCTCTTGATCTAACTACTGCCAAAATTCTGTCTTCTCCTCTTAAAGATTTCCACAGAAAAAAATGACTACTGAGGTCTACTTCTTGCCAACTGCAGAGAAAGAGCTTTAAAGTAAATTTTGAGAAATCCACATCACTATCAGCTTTCAGATGAGCCGCCTGGATGTGCTCTCGGGAGCCTACTCAGAAGAACTACAATTCCCGTCGTACATTGCGACCTTCTAAAAATTACAATTTACGCGTCATTTCCGTCCTAACTGGCGGCGGATGCTGGACTTTGTAGTTTGCATTAACTTCTCTTTTGTCGCCGTCTTGGAAAGAGGAAATTGTGGCCAGACCAACTGCTCTCAACGTGGTATTAAGTTATGGTATTTAAAGTAAATTAATAGGATAACGTTTTAAAGTGAATTTAGCGTCAGGTTTGTATGTATTTCACGTTCCGCCTTCCTCGCACTGCCGGGGCCGGAGAAGGGGAAGTGACGTGCGTCCGGTGTAATGGCGGCGCGGTGGAGCTCCAGGTAATTACCGAACTCCGTAGACTCGCCTCAGGCAGCGAACCAGATTGGGGGTGGCAGGTTGCCGGACCGGGTGGGAAGAGAAAGGGGACTAGGGGGTGAGCAAGGATTTGCTGGTACCTCCGCGGGCAGCTCGGAGGTGTGCGCGCCGGCCCCCGAGACTGAGGTGTGAGTGCCGGTAGTGCGGAGGAGTCTGAGCGGGTAGGGAAGGGGCCGTGAACTCCGTTCCCGCCTGCGCGGACGGACCTCGCTTCCTGGTGAGGTTGCTGCAGCTGTCTGGCGGTGGTGTTTTTGTTGCTGAAGTCTAGCACCAGCGCCTGGGCCTCTGTCTTGTCGGCGCGGATCACTTAGAACTTCTCAAGTCCTTTAGGTTTCCCGAGGCCCCTTTTTTACCGGCCGGGCCCCAGGCCGTGGGAGTGGGATTAAGGAACTGTGGTTAGTTAGAAAATAGTGGAAGTTCCACTGTTAGCCTCCATCCAGCGTATATCCCTGTGACGGCTTTTTTACATTTTCATTAATCGTTTCTTTTTCATTTATTTGCCCTGTAAATACTAGATGCTTTCTAGTGTTTACTCCTGGGGGCTCTTCTCTGTCGTCCTTTATCCCTCCCTAAGTTGATCTACCTCCAATAAGGTACTAACTCTCCAACTTGGACCTCCAGTATGTCCACCTCTCTGTGGAGCTCCGGATCCTACAATACACTTGTGCATATCGCTACCGTAATAGTTAATTTTATTGAGTCTTAACTGCAATAACCGCTTTACCTATTTTCACTTAACCCTCACAACACCTCTTTGAGATAAATAAGGAAAAAAAAATGAAGAAAGGATGTTCTAGATGCAAGATATACGTGATTGAAAGCATACTGACAGTTCCTTTTACGTTTTGATGTGTCCACAGACTAGCAATAGCAGATAGAAAAACAAACTTGGCTTTCAGAAAACTAGTTAGCCTGCCTCCTCATCATGTTTTAACTTGTTTTAGGATTGCCTGTGAATCTGGGAGTTAGCCTCAATTATCCTTCTCTAGAAAAGCGGATTTAGAATTGGCATTAAAAGTGTGACTTTGTTCTTAGAAGCATTGTGACAAGCAGCATCTGTAGGAGGAGGAGACCTGCTAGGGTGGGTGCTGGCTGATGGACTCCTAAGCCAAAGATTCCAGTCTTGATTCAGGCCTTAGAAACTCTGTCACTTAGGCAGGTTACTTAACATCTCTAGTCTCAGCTTCCTCATCTGAAAAATGTGGATGATAATAATATCTAACTTAGTGGGTTGTTTTGAGGATAAAAATAAATAACAATGCTTATATATAAGGCCTGTGTACAGTGCCCGGCCTACAGTGTTAACTATTATTGTTACTGTTGTAATATAGCTGATGAATCCTCTATGCCTCAGTTCTTGTTCTTTGCTTTTGAATATTGCTCTTCCATGTTTCCGTGCCCATTCCACTTTCGTGGGGCATTTCCCACCCCATTTGACTGGGGTTCTGGTTTGTGTTCTCCCTGATGATTGTACATTGCCAGGTGATCGACAGTAAGTTGAACCTGAGACCATCTAAGAGAACACACTTTTACAGCGCCGGTGCCTTAGCAAACATTATTTTCTGTTTACTACCCACTTGTATCTAGACTGAATTTTGTATTACCTGGTATCTCCGTAACGTAAGTTCTAGCTGGCCTAAGAAAGAGGTGGTTATTGGTAATGTAGCTGACCATACTGATGACTCTGTGGGCTTCCTTGTTGCATTTCTCTTCTGTAATGTTTGAAAATTTTAGCATGGGAGGGTGATGAAACAAAAAGGCCTCTGGCACATTAGTTTCATCATACTTCTGGACTGAACCTGTCACCTAAATATTTTATCTCAGTGTATACATTTCATTTCAGTGCCTACAATAAAGTGCAAATTTTCGAAGCATTTTCTTCCAAAATAATACATCAGGAGAGGAAGCAGTGGACTAAAGCAAGCCTTTGCTATTTGTAGCCAAGCTAGTAAGTGTTTTCCCGGAGAATAGATAACAACAACAGCAACAACAAAAATGGTATAAATTACCTTGGCCTGGAGACATTAAGACTGCTGTGATTATAGAAGCTAATCAGAGGAAGAGACTAAGTGGAGAGTCATGCTTAACTTGACTTTAGGCCTAATTGAAATGGATCAGGATAGACAGAGTTCAGCACTACCACCTGAAAGGTCCTGTGAGTTCTTCCCTCAATTATTTTATCAAGATGGTTTAATTCTAGACTTGGTGACAGGTGCCTCCGTAATGAAATAAAGTGCTTTGTGTCTAGGGATTACTTCATAAATTTCTCCGTGGAGACCACCACTTCCAAGTTTTCTTTAACACTTAGAACATGGTTGGAGTGCCGAGGTGGCTTAGTCGTTTAAGCATCTGGCTCCTCATCTCGGCTCAGGTCATGATAGGATTTGTCGGATGGAGCCCCGTGTCGGGCTCTGTGCTGACAGCACAAAGCCTGCTTGGAATTCTCTCTCTCCCTCTGTCTTTCTGCCCCTCCTGCGTGCATGTGCTCTTTCTTTCTCAAAATAAATAAACTTTCTTTAAAAATCTTAAAACGTGGTTTACTAAATAGCTCTTTAATTAATAATCAGAAAGGCCACTTTCAAAGCTGTGCTGAGTGTTGACAGAATGTATTCAGCCCATATACTTATTTAAGCAAGCTGAGGAACACATTTTGGGGGAGGGGGAATAAAGTGGTATGAGTATTCAAAGACATGAAATAGACTCAGTGATTAAACATGGTTTTGTAAGTTGAAGTAACTGTACCTTCAGGATCAGGTTTCCTCTTGCAGTGCCTTTAAAGGAACTGGTATTTTTTTCATCTTCCATAAATTGGAAATTTATTCAGCCCTCCAGGTTAACACGGGGTGAAGACAAGGGATGACCCCTGATAGTGCTGTCTTGATGCAGTTAATGACAAACAGCTTGGGGCTTCCTAGAAGTCAGCGTTGATAGTTAAGACAAGTCTGCTGTGGTAGGTATTCCTTGGTAAAAGTTGTCTAAGTATCGTTATAGAGAGTTCTTTGTGGGAAGAAATAGGAATAATCAGGGCACCTAGGTGGCTCAGTCAGTTAAGCGTGTGACTTGATTTTGGCTCAGGTCATGATTTAGCAGTTAATGGGATCGAGCCCTGCTTCAGACTCTGCGCTGACAGCACAGAGCCTGCTTGGGATTCTCTGTCCCTACCCCACTCGCACGCATGTACACACACTCTCTCAAAATAAACACATTAAAAAAAACAAGGAATGGTAATAATCATTAGAAGTCCACACGCCCCCTTTTATGTTTAATTTTACAATTGGAACCTGTGAAGTGGTAAGTACTGTCCTGGGTTCTCAATGTATAGCAGTGACCAAGAATCTCAAAAATCTTGTTCTCATTCAAGGTGTTTCATCCTTTAGCTTCATGAGTCTCATGTTCCATCTCATTTCTGCTCAATCTTACATTCACACCCTTTACTCAAACAACTGAGAATCCCCTAAACTCTTTTTTTATATCTCAGTCTTTACACATGCTGATCTCATTGCCTGAATGACCTCTTTCCCCTTTCATGCGAGAAGTGATTTTTCCCCCTTTCCTACTTGTACTTCAGCATTCAGCTTCTGGACCCACTTTTTTCTGTATGCCCCAGACCCACTTAGTTGCACTTCCTCTCTTCCAGGAATACTGTGTCTATAACATTGCTATAGCACTTAAGACTTTTCTTCTCTCCTGACGTTAGCAACTTTCATTTCTCAGATCCCAGTTCCTTGTGCGCAGCTTAATGTATGCATCGCCTCACTATTAACAGACACTGCCTTTGACCCCCTATTCTTAATTTGTTTCCAAAAAATAGGGGGTAGAGTAAAAAAACAGAAAAAGACCACAACCATACTGTTCTTTCTCTTAACCTTATACTTTCTTATTTTTTCTATACTACTTTACAACTTCTTAATAGAAGTTTTAATTTTTGGCTTATCCTCATCATTTTTGTTTTAGTTCCATTTACCTGTGTTAGTCCTATACCAAGTGTCTTAATTTTTATGACCTTACAAAAGAGACTCTTCTGCAAAAATTCAAACTTTAACATTAAATGAAAAAGAAAGCATTCAGTGGGTGATAAAGAAGCACTAAAGCTATTTCTTTAGTACAAGACTCTTCTTTTACTATCAAGTAAAGTGGTGAGGGTTATGGTATAGATTTGAAATTTAAGGTTTTATCTATTTGTTATTGTGAAAATGGATATAAAACTTAGCTTAATCACTAGACCAAGAAAACCCGTAATGTTTGTTCAGTGAATGAAGATGCTGGAGTTAGTGAGGAAAGTTCAGTCCTGTTGCTGTGCAGTTGAATTGTGAACCAAAGGGTGTGTGGAGAAACTAAGAGAAGACGAGGTGGGCTTAGGCTGTAAATACAAGTGACTGAGTGATACAAGTAGTAGCAGCAGACTCCTCCCTTAGGATTTGTTTTTATTCAGTAATTACAGGAAGTACTACTGAAGAACTCTTCTCTTAAAGATTTTTATATGGAAACAGATTGTTGACGCATGAAGCATTGAGACAGAAATTTCCATTTTAAAAGCTTAGAAGGAGGGCACCTGGGTGGTTCATTCATTTAATTATCTGACTCTTGATTTTAGGTCAGGTCATGATCTCATGGTTCATGGGTTCCAGCCCTATGTTGGGCTCCATACCAGCAGTCCAGAGCCTGCTTAGGATTCTCTCCCTCCTTCTCTCCCTCTTTCTCTCTCTTTCTCAATTTGCCCCTCCCCAGCTTGCGTGTGCTCTCTCTCTCAAAATAAATAAATAAACTTAAAAAAAGTTAAGTAGCATATTGAAACGATTATATCACCTTTAATTTCTTTGGTTAAATACAGACCAGTATGGACTGGCTTCATGATATAGGAAATGAATGAGGGATAATACCTCCTCTCAGTTTATAATGAGTAATTTTTATTAAAATGTTAACAGCTTTTAGATTTTGTCTTTTTTTTTTTTTTTTTTTTTTTTTACTAATCTGTGTCTTTTTACCATCGTCTTAGGATGTCCCCAAATTGGGGCTGTCTCCCCTGCACAGTCAGAGACTAATCAAAGGCCTTTATATTTTGTTTATTCCTCATAAAAAGTCAAATAGTATCCAGGTACTATTTGCACACCTCCCAGCCCTATAATTGAACATGGGAATCTTCAGTCATTCAAATGGTTAGAAGTCAAAGAGCACACCTGGTATATGTATTGACTAGGAAACAAACAATAAGAGAGTACAGGTCTACAGTTCTTTATTTGTAATCTTAGAGCCAGAACTGTTTCGACATTCAGAATTTTTAAGATTTTAAAGAAACACAGTGCACATATATTTATGAAGTAATAGCCCTTTTGGAATCCCAGGCAATATCTTCCAGTCAAACACATTAATATTTCTACAGTTCAACAAATTTAAGTCTCAGGTTGGTGCAGGTCAAGTTTTGCTGCCAGATGAGTTTCCCATAAGCTTAAGAAAAATCTTTGTGGGGCACCTTGGTGGCTTCGTTGTTTGAGCGTCTGACTCTTGATTTTACCTCAGGTCACGATCTCACAGTTCGTAAGTTCGAGCCCTGTGTCAGGTGCTGCGCTGATAGGGTGGAGCCTGCTTGGGATTCTCTCTCCCTCTCTCTCTGTCCCTCCCCTGTTTGTGCTCACTCTCTCTCAAAATAAATAAACTGAAAAAAAAATCTTTGTAAGTCGTGCTGAGCATAGCATAACGTATAGAGTTGTCAAATTCCTATGTTGTATACCTGAAACTAATATAACATTGTGTGTCAACTATTCTTCTATTAAAAAAAAAAAAAAAAAGGAAAGGAAGGAAAAGAAATATTGTATTTTCAGAGCTTTTCAGATTCCATAATTGCAGACAAGGGATCATCACCTGTACCTGGTGACTTTTCCTTATAGTGATAGTAGTGTTCAGATGCTTTTATTTTCTTGAAATTGTGAACCTATGCTGAAATCAGATTACAACATCATCTGTCCTTGTGTGGTATATAATGCAGCATATTTCTCACCAATATTTACGCATTTTTAAAAATAACAAGAAACAATAGTAGGAAAACAATTCTCTTAAAAGGATTTTTCCTTCAATACAGATATGTAAAGGCCATAGACATCTTATCATATATTAAGAAATGTGGCCAATCTGTTTTTCGTATCTTTTCCCTGGGAAGGAAAATTGCCTTGTGGAAGGGCCAGGGGCTTGGGTCCTCTTTGGGGATTTTCTTGAGGATCCTACTACTATCTCCTTCCCATTTCAGTTTTGTATTTAGAACATATTTAAACTGGTTTTTCTTTTGAATACTGTGTAATATTACCATTTTCCCTTATTGAGCAACTAAGATAGTTTTTTTTTAACTCTGTTATCATGTTTGACATTTGTCAAGTGTGCTGTTACTGTGTAGAATGCAGTAGAGCAACCTGAAGGAAAGGGAATGGACTTTGTTGACTTCCTTTTAATTTATGACAGTTACAGCAAGTCACGTTGGTTGAGGATGCCTTGGGGACAACGGGGACAACGGTAGGAGTGCTCAACAGAATATCATTGAGAAAGCTGTGCATTACAGCCATTAGTTGACGTTTTCATCATCTGAACTTTTAAGATAATTACAGAATTTACAATTTCATAGTTTCCAGTTAACTATCTAAAGTGCATCCTACAAACGTTATTAAATATTTTGCCTTCTGATGCTTGCTGACACTGATGGGAAAATAATTTTTAAGCTACCATCTTCTTATCATAAAATGCCCTCGTTGTTCAGGAGAGCAGGTGTGGTTTTGCTGAGTTGCTTACTTGTGACAAGGAGAGAGAAATTTAATAATTCACCATAAACACACAGTGATACTAAGAAGAGCAGTGAGAGCTATAAACTCTAGATAAATTGCTCTCATTGCAGGAATTTCCAATTAGTCTAAGTATCAAGCATGCACATGTTGAACTCCCAGAATTTCCTTATGGGCGTATTCTGTATAAATCTGGACGATGATAGGACTTTATGCATTTTTTGTTAGAATTGTAGTAGCAGTCTACTTTGTAAAATTGTCAATTTCACAGTTACATTTTGGGACATGGAAATCTAACAGAGTGTGCTTGATTGCCAGAAAATTATTTGGTGATGATGGTTGAAGGGTAGAAAGGAAAAGATGACACACACTGATGAGAAAGAAAACTCATTACATTTAGATAAGTAAGGTAATTTGAAATAAAATACACAGAAAATTGCTGTGTATATGTATGTGTAGGTAAGTTGAGAAGAGAAACCAGGTTTCAGAACCAAGGATAGCCAAGGAAAATGGTGAATCTTGCACAGTGGAGTCAAGTGACTTATTTGCTTATACTGTACCTGGTCAGAGTGAATTCCGGCTATGCTAATTAAACAAAGGGAACCTTTAAAGTATTATTTTGCATCTTTAAAAAGAAGTGGGTAGGGCTTTATATTAATATCAAAACCTTTGCTATCTGAAACTTCGGAAAAATGGGTCAGTTTAGCATAGGAAGATTTTCTGTGTAGTAGAGACTACATCTGTTTACATTTTATAGTTTACCAATATTGTATCCATATATTAATGTTGTCATTTTCATTGGGATGCAATATCAGATGGTTTTGGCATCAGATAAACCATCTAGATTTTAGCTCTGCCATTTACTAGCTATAATTTACTTGTACACATTGTTTCAACTCTTTGAACCTCAGTTCTCCCATTGAAAATATGGCTAAAAAATTAACAAAGCAAGGTAATTGTGAGGATTGAATAAGAATATATAAATGAAATGCCTAGTGTTGTATTTTTGCGTCTGCAGTAATGTATCATTATTTATTGCTATTGTTATCTTAATCTAAATTACACATTTCAGACTTCTAAAGTATATGTAGTTAATTGTTAATCTCTGGGATATCTCAGGAATATCATTGTAATGTGCTATATAGACTCTATTAGTGTCAAGGATAGATTAGTTTGTTGAAGAGTTACTGTGTACATTGGCAGTTCTCCCATTGGCTGGTTTTGAACGGTGATGGTTAGTCTACATTCACCACTGCACATCAGCTTCAGGACATTCATCATTATATTATTCTAAAATGACTTTTGTATCAATGGAATACATGTTTATAAGTTGAGGAAAATATTAAAGTTCATATATTACTAGCATTAGAGCTTAAAGTATCTCCATTATCAACTTGGGCACAGTATTTAGGTAACAGGTGATTTTGAAATGAGTCTTATTTCAGGTACATACTAAGATAAGTTCTCTTGGATGGAAAATATGTAATAAGGATTTAAGTAATTCTGAGAGTCTGTGTCCCACCGTATTTTCATTCTCCCCCTCCCCATCCAAAAACCATGATGTAAACATGCTAATAATTTTAGCAAGTTGACAATTGAACTGGATTAGAAAATGTTCTCTTCCATTATTTCATCCCTTATTCAGAAATAAGAACTTCAGCCTACTTCCATTTTAGAAGGAAAGTTGGGTAGAGTTTATTAGTCAGTTGAGTTAGTACTGAATTCAAGTTGGTAAAGTGGGTTCTATTATACAAATACATCCCATTTTAGAGAAGGGAAAGTGTTCAACTCAGGATCTAAACAAGGGCCACACACTAAATCTGTTGTCTCTTTTGTTCTATAATAGCTATCCTCCTTTTTTTCTTTTTTCTTTTTTTGTCCCCCATAGCATTGAATTATTTGAGAAACTGGATCATTAGGCTTGTATGTGAAAGCTCACTAGTGAATAATCACCAATGACATACCTCATTAGCTGTCAAAGTTTAGTATTAGTATGCAGCAAAGGAGACAGTATACTGTGGAGGACCATGGAGCATCTCAAAAAGGTGGTTTAAGAACGGGTACTTACTATCTTTGTGAGACTAGAGGTTAGTTATCAGATCATCTTGGCAGTGATTGGGCAGAATTTGAATTTGTAAACTAGTGAGTTGCTGGGACAGTAAATGGTCATATCTTTAAAACTTATGGGTCCTTGCAGACATCATTTTGTGGTCTTACTTTGGAACAGATGGGTCTAAAGTAACTAGAAATAAGAGTACGATCTTAGCTAATCCATGATAAGTATATTGTGACTTAAACTGGCATTATATTTATGTTTTTCAAGTTAGCAGAATCCATTTTATAAGTAGTTTCTGTTTCAGTTGTCAATTCTCCCTTCATAGCTGCCATCAGGGTTATTTTTTAACTTTATTAGTACCTCTGCTTACTCAGCCTCAGCTGCAGAACAGGCCATTATCTTCTGGAGATACGATCAATCAATAGCTACACTGTCTTTCAGTGGGTCATGATCATGTATCAAGTTTGTGATTGTCCTAGTATGTCTAGTGCCATGTTTTCTTGACGTTTATGTTAAACGGTTGTTTGGCATCATGGTGGATGCACTGCATTTAAGACTGTAGAGATCACACCTTGGTGATTGAAACATAGACAGACTCTAGGACCAGGATTATTATATTATCCCTTATTTCCTGTAATCTGAACCTTTTGTAGAAAATAACCAAGTGACTTTTCTCACAAATTGGATGAGTTATTTTACTTTGTCAGTATCTAAAGAATTAATACCATATCTGGAGATTGTCAAGGACAAGGATTTTGAAGTACCATGATTAAAAGACCTTAGCGTCTACTAATCATTTAGAATTATGTTGCCCAATATGGTAACCACCAGCCAGCCACATATGGCTATTCAAATTAAAAGTAAACTTAATTATAAAATTAATAAAATTATAAAATTATAATATTAATTTTCTCAAATCCATTGGGCACATTTGAAGTGCTCAATAGCCACATGTGGCCAGTGGCCATTGTGTTAATGAAGTGGCTACTGACAGTGCAGAATATGAACCTTTCCATTAATGTAGAAAGTTCCATTGTACAGATTTAGAAGCATCAACCAGCAAGGAGAGAAAAAATAAATAACCAAGAGGATAAAAAACAAAAATACACAAAGAAGTGCATTATCATCAGTGGTTTCTATCATCAGGGGAAGGAGGGCCTTATTCTGTAGCCTTGGTCAGAAGTAGTTTTCAGTGTTTTCTGCTTCTGGGCCAAAAAAGTCCTTGAAATCAGTCGCAGGTGATGTGTGGTGGTGATGATGGCAGCAGCATCCATCAGGTTATTTCCTATAAATAGTAAACAGAACTAGGTGGAGTCTTTCACAGATTATTTTGATGTTCCTTCTGGACAATTCACTTCCTAATGTTTATAGAAGGAGTGTTTAGATGAATGTAGGGAAGCAAAAACTCCTGTGTACAATAAGTAACTGATTAATTTATATAATAATAATAAAACCCAAAGAGAATGGAATCCTCCACTGAAGTATACCATAGTCTCAATTTTATGGGGACTTAGTCACTGGTTATCCTGGAAATAAGAACAAATTAAGAACATTCATAGTTTTCTAGGCTTTTAATTTTTCCATAAAATATATTCCAGATCTCACTAATTAATAAGCTTATTTAAACTTACAGGCAAATATTTTTACAGAAGTTATTTTAGTCTTTATATATGAATGTATATGAAATTTGTGTCCAGTTTACCTAGGAAGGCTGAACTTCTCTGTTGATGTAGGTTTTTTCTCTTCCTATCTCAATTTTTCATGTTTTATATTAATTTTAAGAATAATAAAAGCATTTTATAAACATATTTTATCATCTGGATGACTCCATTTTAGTGCTTATGTTTGTTTGTGGCCATGTTGCAGTAGGTAATGTTACTTTAATTATCATGGCATATATCTTAAACTCCCACAGAACCTGTGCTGCAGCAATCAGTGCATTACCACTGAGAATTTTCTCCCTATGAATTGTGCCCAAAATTTCTCATTTAAAAATCACTGCTATTGATATTCTTTTGCACGCATATATATGCTTCTTACCAATGAGTTAGTAAGGATTAATACATTTGGAATGTATGTGTTCCTTTCCAAATGATTTTTGACTAAACACTATAAAGGAGGTAGGCTATGAAGTCTCTGTATTTTACCTAAAGTAAAGTACAATTTTACTCTCAATTTATGGCAAATTGAGAACCAAGATTTCTCATCCAAAATTGGAAAGCTGAAGCAACCTGGTGATGAGTTGGATATTGGAAATACATCGGGGATACTTTCATGAAACCAGCATGCCTAGGCATCCCTTTTCCCCTACACATCTGATATAGTAAGTCAGGTAGGCCCCAATATATGTACTAGTAATTCTATACACAAGTGTTCCTAATTTAATTACTTTTAACATAATGAACTAGGGAACCAGTTTTACATTAAGTAATGATTTGAATGAAACTGGCATTTGCAAAAAAAACAAAAACAAAAAAAAACTTAACCAGCCACTTTGCTTGAGCAGCTTAGTGCTGTGCTTATCATTATAGATTTACTTTTTAGAACTAGAATATAAGCTCAATGTGGGCAGGGGATTTTGATATGGCTGTTCATTGCTGTCTAGCCAGTGCCTAGAAAGGTGCCTGGCAAAATAACAGAAGTAGTAAATATTATTTGTTCTTGAATGAGTGTATAGATAAATGATGCTGGGTGATAAAGGTGATAAGTATTTGTTAGAAATGATATAATGATTGGGCTAGTGGGGGTAAAAACCATCACCTTTAAGCAAAAGTTAATTGAGTGAAATTTTGAGTTTCATGGCTCTATACATTTATAGCCATAAATACAGGAATGAGTCATGTCAAAAAAAGTCATGAAATTTGTGTAATACGGCACAGTCATCTTGTCTGAGAAGGCACATGGGACCTAAAACCCAGTGGAGACAAGATCATGCCTTCAGGGTCGGATCCACCTGAGGTGAGAGAGAAGTAGCTTCTGTTTGAGTTGTTTTGTTCATTAATATTTAATATAATTAACAGAGTTAGATTTAGGTCTGCCATCTTGTTTTTTTTCCTCCTTCTGTTTTTTGTTCCTTTGCTCTATCTTGCCCTTTTCATTTAATTTTAAATTTTAAATTTAAATATTTTTAAATTCTATTTTAAGTTATCTACAGGCTTTTTAGCTATATTTTTTAACATTACTTTTGCAGTCATTGTTCTAGGGGAAACAATATGTATCCTTAACTTTCCATAAGTTTCTTAGATTTGATATTAATTACTACCACTTCACAAAAAACTTAGAAATCTTGGATCATGTAGGTCTATCTTACCTCCTCCTATATATGCTACCTAATGTGTCTATTTCATCTACATACACTATAACCCCTCAAGATGTTTTTTTTAATAAGTACATTTATTTATTTTGAGAGAGGGAGGGTCATAGAGGGAGGGAGAGAATCCCAAGCAGGCTCTGCACCAGCAGCATGGAGCCTGACGTGGGGCTCAAACTCATGAACCGTGAAATCATGACCTGAGCCAAAACCAACAGTCAGATGCTTAACTGACTGAGCCACCCAGGTGACCCTCAAGATGTTATTTTTACTTTAAACAGACCTATGTATTTTAAGTGAAGGAAAAAGTAGTCTTTTATACTTCCTGAAAAAGTCACCATTTCCAGCGTTCTTCATTACTTTCTGAAGTCTCCATTGGTGTCATTTCCCTAAAGCCTGAGAACTGCAGCATTTCTTGGAGAATGGGTCTGCTGGTGCTGCATTCTGTTTCTCTTAGTTTTCTTTTGTTTGTTTTAATTAGTAAATGTCTTTATCTTCATTCTTAATATTATTTTTGTTGGAATCTTAGGGTAGCAGGGTTTTTTTAGTCTTTCAGCACTTTAAAGATTGTCTTCTAGTCTCCTTAGTTTCTGATGAGAAGTCAGAAATAATTTGAACAGTTATTTCCCTGTATGACTGTGTGTATAGGCGTGGTTTTCTTTATATTTATCCTATCTAGGATTATCTGTGCTTCATGAATCTGTAAATTTATGCCTTTTGCCAAATTTGGGGGGAAATTTGGCTATTTCTTAAAATATTTTTTTCCTATACCATTTTTTTCCTTCATGAACTTTGATTACATGTAGATTAGGCCTTTTGATAATTGTCCTACATGTCCCTGTTCATTAATTTTTTTGTCTGTTTCTAGATTGGATACTTTTTATCTTTTAGATTATATAATTTCATTGACTTTCTATTATCTCCATTTTGCCTTAGGTTTGGCTAACCAGTGAGTTTTTTACTTCATATATTTTTCAATTCTAGAATTTCATTTTGGTACTATTCTTTTCATTGTTGTTTTTGTTTGCTTTTGTTTGTTTCATTTTTGCTGAAATTTCCTGTGTATTCCTTGCAAGTGTGTTTTCCTTTGTGCTTTGGAATATGCTTTAAAAACCTTGTATGCCAATGCCAACATCTGGGCCATCTTAATGTTGGTCTTTGATTATCTTTTTTTTTAAAGGTTGGACCACAGTTTTCTGATAACTTTTTTAATTGTATTCTGGTCATTATAACTGTTATGTTAAGACTGTACATTCTGTTACTTTCCTCTGAGGAGTGGTGACTTTTTAGACAATTAACTTGATTAGATTTAAATTGCAAATTCTGTCTCTTAGGCAGCTATTCATATCACAGTTCGGTTCTTTGATCCTGAGTACTGTTTTGTTCATGTGTTGGTTCAGAGGTGGTCAGAGATTTGGGCACATGCGGCTCCTCTTCTCGGGCTCTCTCCCTTCTGAGAGTCCCCTAGCAGCATGCTAATCTAACTGCAGCTACAAATACTTAATTGCTGGTGTGCTTTAGGCTGCAATTGTACTTTATACGTTAAGTTTGTAAAGAATCTCATAT
Source organism: Herpailurus yagouaroundi (assembly GCF_014898765.1). Taxonomy (NCBI): domain Eukaryota; kingdom Metazoa; phylum Chordata; class Mammalia; order Carnivora; family Felidae; genus Herpailurus; species Herpailurus yagouaroundi. The sequence goes on along the minus strand of NW_024412395.1, from coordinate 60,508,985 downwards.
ATATTGCTCTTAATAACCTTGATACCATGCTAACCACTGTAATAGAAACTTTTCTTGATTTAGTGATCTGTGTATATCCCTATCTGCATTAAATGATAGCAGCTCTGTGTCACTTTATAGTGTTAGTATTATTTTTGTGTATGTGGTCTAGTGGAAAGAAAATTTAATTGGGTGTCCTTAGGCTAAGTTTCCAGTTATAGGTCTGCCATTAACTGGTAGTATTGCTTAGGACATTGAAATAACTTATCTGACCTTCATTATTTTTATCTATAAAAAGAAGGAATTGAACTAGATAACCTATAAACCTTTCTGGCATTCAAGCTTAAAAATTTTCCTAGTTGTATTCAATTATTTTGGTACTGGCACAGTTCTTTCTCTTATTTTCTACCTCTTTTAAATCTCTTATTTTCTACTCTTTCATTTGATTTTTGTTGATTTCATTACCTTACACCAAACCATAAACCATTTAGATACATAATTAAAATACTTAAATGACAGTTCTGTGTTAACATAACTAGCAATTCAGCATTTTTCAAAAATTCCTAAAATGTAATTAACAGATAGATATTGGAAAACTTTTATTTTAGCATTTAACATTGGTGACTAGGTTTATTCTGAGCCAAATATTTAGTTCTCATGCCTGAATATATCTGAAGTCATGTACCTTTGATAGATTACATTAAAACTTAATTACTTATATTTTTATGCAGAGCATATTTATTTCTGAGTGATCATTATTACAAGATAATGATAATTGGATATTTCATTCTTAGTCTATATAGAAACATGGGATATTTTGTACTCGGTTTATATAGACTTTATCTTATATCATTTCCTTTGTTTACTTGTTTAGTGTAATACCACAGCACTGTTTTATGATGTAGGTATAGGTTTCCCTCAATGAAAACGATTTGAATAAAGTTATCTGACATCAGTTATTAAATTAATTTTTGTTCCTTTCCATCATTAGGCTAAAAGACCTTCTGGTGTTTAATAATGTTATTATTTGCTCTCTTATTCAGAGTCTGTTCTACATATGTGTTCTTTATACATCGTTATGTGGAACCATTTAAGGACTTTTTAAATTTTTATATAATTATTGATTATATATCTGTGCCTAGTGATTAAGAAAAATAAGATGGTCAAGTGTTCATTGTGTGGAAATAATATGTTGTTATTTCACATACATTTTATCGATGTTAACAAAACTTTCTTTGGTCTATTTCACAGGTAACGTTTGCAGACAGAAAAAGTAAACTGTCAAGGAATTCATACTGTTTGGTACTGGTTATTTGGACCAACTTAAGGAGTCTTTGATTTATCAGACCACTGTCAACAAAAAATGAAAAGTAGTGTGGCACAGATAAAAGTAAGTGTTTGAAATTTATAATGAAGAACATAAGCTTGTAGTCCATTATCTGTCCTTTAATCAAAAATGCATTTACATAAATAGGACATTAGAAACAGACATTGGATGCATATCTAACTTAGACAATTTCAAATGTAGATCCTAGGTCAGATAGAAGCAATAGTGTGCAAGAGGACAAGTGAGAAGAGAACATGCGGGACATGTGTGCATGTATGTGTCCATGTACATGTGTGTGTATATCAATGCCTGCACAAATCAAGAAAGTGCATGTGAGTGAGCACATGCAGAAGAAAAGTAAATAACAGGGCAAGAGAATCCACCATTCTTAAAGAGCATACTTTCCTGAATGAGCATGAAATGGAGGACAGGTGTCTGCTTCCTCAGTTGATCATAGTTCCTGCATGTCTGTCTACAAGTGAGCCTTTTATTGAATATTTCATATGCATAAATGAGTTCTTTATTCTGTGTCATCCTTTACTTAGACATTATACATTTATTTATTTAACAGATAGTCACTAAATTCTTAATTATGTCCCAGTGACTGTTCTAAGTACTTTAGGTAAAATGGTAAACAAAACAGAAATCCTTGGTTTTGTGGAGTTTGCATTCTAGTAGGGGAAGACAAAATAAATTATAAAATTAATACATAAGTCATTTCTATGGTATGGTACAGTGTTAAGTGTTAGATTCGGGCTGTAGACAAAGAAATAGGATAAGGTTGATCAGTAGCATTGGAAGTTGCAATTTTTAATAGGGACCCACTGAAAAAGTAGCTATCTGAGCAAAAACTTGAAGAATATGAGGAAGTCAGCCATGCAGATGACCAGGAGAAGCATGTGCCAGGCAGAGTAAACAACAAGTATGAAGACAGAGTCTAGTGTGGCTGAAGCAGGCTGTAAGAAAGGTAGAGTGGTAGATACAGTCAGAGCAGTAACAGAACCAGTAACTCCATCTACTTTCAGAGCTGCTCCTCTGCCTGTTACTGGACTTAGCAGGAGAACAAACCATTCAATTTTTTTTTTCAGTTTCACAGATCTACAAGCAGGCGTGTCATTTCTTGGGGCTTAGAGTCAGTAAAGGGGAGGGTATATTTTTAATTATAGATCTAGGCACTGCTCCCTTCCTCTCTCCCCCACCACCCCTGCACCCCTAAACTTTCTTCTTTAAAGAGAACCAGTAGACCGAGCTTAACAGTGGACACCAGGCACTGAGGCAGGCTCTGCTGCAATCTTTTCTAAATCCTGTTGACTGTTGTACTGTCGAGCAGAAGGCTAGGTAGACACCCAGCCCGTCCTTGCATCTCTTTTGGTGGGAACTCACTGTCTCAAGCAGACCCATCTGTCAGTAGATACCTTCATATATTGTTCTGGAATCTGCTTCCTTGGGACTTGTACTCGTTGGTCCAGTGGCACTTAAGCAGTTGATTAATTGTGGGCCTAGTAGGTTGCAGACTATTCTAAGAGCCGGGGACATAAAGAAAAAGGAGACCTGGTGTGTAACTGGATCTTGACTGACAAGAGCACTCAGGTTTAGTCGGATACTTTTTTCAGAGGGAGACATGTTTAGTCTTTCTCAGGATCCTCTTCCTGCTCCTCTTATACTGTGCTTCTCTACCTTTGCCTCCTGTGGTCCTGCTGAGTCCTCTGTGGCATCCCCCTAGGCTGAGAGTGGCTATCTTCAGTCACATGCCCTTCAGGCTTGATGGCTCAGCTCTCTCTGCTAGTACTCAATCTAGTCTGCCTCCCTTTTTCCATCCTTTTAGCTACAGGCAGGTCCAAAAGCTGGGTGGGGCCCATTTTTACCTCAGGTGAAGCTCACATCTTCCTTTAATGTTCTGAGGACTTACCTGCTAGGTTCAGGAGGCTTTAGCTGAGGATTCCTTGTTTTTCCATTGAGTCTTACTGCAGCCTCCTTAGCTATCTAGAAGCAAGTTACCCACCTATTGCCAGCCCTTCCTCTCCTTGCTCTTAAAGACTTGTTCCCTGAGGCTAATGGATGCTCAGAGGTCTGGATTCAGGGTTTCTGCTCCACTCACCTTCATATACTGCTCTGTTTATGTTGTTAGAGACTATAGGTAACTGCATGATATAAACATTTGTTTTGCTTAATGAACAACTTAGAGAATTTTTTAAGGTAATTTTGACAATATATTATTTTCAACTGCTACTCTGACTTATAATCTGAACTTTATGATAAAGGAAATAGGAAAATTCAGGTTATTATTTGGATCGCATGTCAAAAATGAGTGAAATCCCGTTCATCTACCAAATCTGAGTTCAAATCCTCCTCTACCCACTGTCATCCCTCAGTATTCAGTACTGTTCCCTACTCAAGATGTCCTGTTAGCACTTCTATGTGTGCCAGTCACGTTAACTTGATCATATTTACGAAATTCTGATTCACGACTTCAATATTTTTGGTTTCCCCCCATGCCTACAACAGATGTTGCGGAGATGTGTTAAAAATCATTAGCAAAGAACTGAGGCCTTTTCCCTAATGTAATCAAAATAATTGCTGTGCCTTATAAAAGAAAAAGTAGACCATGCAGTTTTGTTGAGTTCTCTCTCTCCTCCTGTCCTCCTCTTCTTCCTCCTCTTCATCCTCCTCTTTTTCTTCTCCTTTTTATCTCTGTTGTTCTCTCAGGAACATACAATCTGATATGTTTAATTACAGAAATCTTTACAATCGTCTCTCTCCCATAAGATCCTAAGTTCACTGAGGGTTTTTCCTATCTTGTGTATCCTCCAGAGTATCTACACAGGAAGAGCTGTGTCCTGTAATAAATGATCAGTGAATACTATGTTTGGTGTTGCCATGAATCTAATGAATCTTGTGCTCCATTTTAGGTTTAGGATCTTGGTGTCAGGTTTTGTAGAAATCTATGTCCTACATACTGAACAAATGTCCTACTTCATTGTGTTGCTAAGGGAAATAATTTTTAAAACTTTCTTATATGCATTAGAAACATAGAAACAGGATTTTAAGATAGTTGTATTCAGTATAAAATAGTAGCCAAACTATGGCTACTGTAAATTATAAATTTTGATCACATGCTAATTCACCTACATACAATAGTTTGTATATACTATTAGAAAAATTCAGTAGTTGTGGGGGGAGAAAAATTCAATAGTTAATGAGATTGTTTGGCAATATATTTATGAGAATGTTAGATTCAAACTGCTGTTAATTAGACGTTCATAAAACAAGAAGTTGAAGTTTGTATTTCTGTGCAGTATAACTTTCTATTTTTTTTTAATTTTTTTTTTTACATTTATTCATTTTTGAGAGACAGAGACAGAGCACAAGCAGGGGAGGGGCAGAGAGAGGGAGACACAGAATCTGAATCAGGCTCCAGGCTCCCAGCTATCAGCACAGCGCCCGACATGGGGGTCGAACTCACAAACCGCGAGATGATGACCTGAGCCAAAGTCAGATGCACAACTGACTGAGCCACCCAGGCACCCCATAACTTTCTATTTTGAAATGTTTCTTTTTCCTGTTAAGGAGGCAAGCATATAAATATGCAGAACAAGTTGCTCATTATTTGATTTACATTTTCTTAGATTTCTAGGTGAAGGTACTTTAAAAAAACATACAATTTTTCTTTTCTTATAATTAGGTAGTTAAAATTATTTTAATTCTAAAAAACAAAAACAAAAAACTGGTCAACATGAATTTTCACCAGTAATGTAAAAAACTTACCTATTTACAGAGATAAATATTTTGGCTTTTTAACTATATTTGGATTTTTAAATTTGGATGTGTTCTCACTGGATAGTTCATATCTCTGACTCCTGTGACATGTCTCTTCAGTTTCATGTTACAGTGCAGTTACTTATTTGTATGTCTTTTTTTTTTTCCAAAGGATTTGGCATAGGAGCTATCTCTCACAAATCGTGTTTTTCAAATCTTTAAAGTCTAACATACTGCTATACATATCAGACTTTCAAATGTTTTCTGAAAATAAAAAAGAATTTTCATAAATATACTAGAGTTGGTTTCTTCTAGCTGTTTATTCGGATTTAATAACCTGGATTAAAGTGGTTTTATAAGCCAAAGTAGATCCAAGGAGGTAAGTGCAGTGTTATAAGACTTCGATATAACCACAGAAGTGAGCTCTTTGTGCCAGAAGACCTCTGGCCCTTAGTCATGTTTTTCACCAAGAAAAAACTTTGGTCTTGTTTTTCACCAAGAGAAGGTCTTTATAAAAATGATACTCTATACATTTATAATTTATTATATAGGAATTAAATATCAACTAAGTAACTTAGCATCACAAATTTGAGAATTATTTTCTTCTATCTTGAATTTTTCTTGTTTCAAAAAAGTGGTTGGTCCATAGTGAAACCAGAGATCTGCCACAGATATTTACCTTGGAGGCCCTGAAAATTTTCTTTTATCTTATGTACTATTTAGATAACATGTATTATTCTTATGATTTAAAAAAATGTTTTGAAATAATTTGTACGGCACTTCTGTTTTTCTGAAAGACATATTTCATTTTCTGTGTGTTTTTATCATAATTTTTTAAATGTCCCCCCCTCCCTCTTTTTTTTCCCTTTGAAAGCATTCTTCTGGTCATGACAGAAGGGAAAACTATAATACATATCAGAGGACCTCCTCTCCAGAAGACAGGTAAATAATTTTATGTGCTTCTGTAATTTAAATTTTTTGTAATAAGTTTAAGAAATTATTTAGCTGTTAGTTTCCTAATTTTAGGGTGAACAATTTATTTTTGATGGTTTTCAGTATTATTTGAATAAGCTTGAGGACAAATCATCTTTGAATGACTGTTCTGGTAGTTTCTAGTAAATAATTCTAGATTTTATCTAATTTTGGAGGTGAGAAAGAATAATTTCAGCATATCAAAAAATTAAAGTTTTATAAATTGAAATGGATACTAAATGAAAGTTTATAAAGTAGAAAACGGAGTTGAAATTATTTTGAAGTGTTGCTTTTGTTACCACTGTCCTATACATGGCTCTTAACAGATTTCAGAATGCTTTTATGTGTATCATATCTTATAATTGTGTTAAGATCAAAGATCTAGAAATATTACTATTGTTTTAAGTTAACTATTTATTTTGAGAGAGAGCACACAAGTGGGAGAGACACAGAGAGAGAGGGAGAGACAGAGAATCCCATGCAGGTTCCACCCTGTCAGTGAAGAGCCCCATGGGGGGCTCGAATCCACGAAACGTGAGAGCATGACCTGAGCCGAAATCAGGAGTCACATGCTTAACTGAACCACCTAGGCACCCCGACAAATATTACTATTAATGTTCATCAGGCATTCATAGTAGTACTTTGATTATTTCACTTAGTGAACTATGACCATTAAAAATAATTTATGAAGGGAAAAGCATTTTCTAAACCTTCTTTCAGTTGTCTGATCTCTGCCTTACCCCATATGTACTTTCTTTCTTCTTATGCCACTCTGCTGTCTCTAAAAACTTTTGTTTCATTGACATCAAGTTAATTGTGATGGTTTGCAACTACTTAGTACTTTTCATCAATCATCTACTCTGTCTAAAAGAAAAAAAGAAAACAACTCTCTGCATGTACTGATGCACACCTATATCCATATGTATATAAATTACTTGTAGAGGTATACAGTTGACCCCTAAACAGCCTGGGAGTTAGAGGCAGTGGTGCCCTCTGCAGTCAAAAATCTGCTTATAACTTTTAACTCCCCAAAAAGTGACTACTAATACTTTACTGTTGACCAGAAGCCTTACCAGCAACATAAACAGTCAACTAATATTTTGCATGTGTTATCTGTGTTACATACTGTATTTTTACAATAAAGTCAGCTGGCGAAAAAATGTTATTAATAAAATCATAAGGAAGAGAAACATATATTTATAGTACTAGGTTGTATTTATTGGAAAAAAATCATGTATAGGTGAACCCTCACAATTCAAACCCGCAGCTGTTCAAGGGTTAACTATACATGAAATATGAATCACTATAATTACTGTGTATGTTACTATGTATGTTTATTATGTGTGTACATGTTTAACTTCTCTTAAGGTTCTCTGATTTTATTGTTTTAGGTTTAAGGCAGATCTTATACTGTCATCCTTGTTTGCTAATAATTTCAATCTGTTTGCACTGCTATTCGGTAAAGCAGATTCAAGAATAACAGCTGATGTTTTTTGGATGTCTGTTGGAGTGAGTTAAACTGTTCTTTATGGAGGCCAACCCATGACGTTGGTCTCATTTGTGGTTATTGCTTTGATAAAATGAGTCAACTAGGCAAACGAGTCATTTGCAGGGTGGCCTTTTTCATGCTAACTACATATGATATCCAGATATATAATCCTTTACTTGAGACAGTGTGAATCAGGATGACAGGTTTGGTTACGTGAACTCTAGTAGTTATTTTGTACACAAGCTGAAAGCTTCTATAGTCAAGACTAAATGAATGTCAACCAAATAAGCTGTTTGTTAAAAATAGTTTGATAAGACATTGTTCAGTCGTAGAGTTACTTTAGCATTACCAGTATATGACTTTGCTAAGTATTTATAACATAGTTGTTTTCATCTTATAACTTTGGTTTTCTTATTTTATGTGTTAGATATGCAGAACAAGACAGATCCCCTCGGGATAGAGATTGCATTGATTACAGCAGATCGGACTATGAGCGTTCAAGAAGAGGACGATCTCATGATGGTAGCATGGAGTCGCGGTTAGTACTGGAAATTTTAACTATAGAAAAATCACACTCGTTTAAATTTTTTTTTACGCTTCATAATGAAAACAATAATAGCTAATTTTAAACGGATGTTCTTAGGTGCCAGGTTTCTAATAAAGACTTCATGTGGATTAACTCCTTATTGCAGTAAATATATGAAGTAGATACTATTGTGTATTTTATAGATGAAGAAACTGAGGCATAGAGAATTAAGTCATTTGTTTTTGTTTTAGAAGCAAGTCTGTGGCAAGTCCAGGTCTGTCTGACCCTGAGCCTAAGCTCTTATTCATGATAGGATACTGTAGTGAATGAGGATGAGTTTTTGAGGTCCCTTACTGAATGAAAGTCATTGATACCATATGGATAGAGTGATCTCAGTTTACTTTGCTGCATGATGGCACTAGGACAGTGAGAGTGAAGCTGCCCGTCTAGTTTTTATCTAAATATATTCTTTCCTGAGCCTTTGGAGAATTTGACTACCCACCTTATTATTGGTTATGTTCAAAAACTTGTCTACCATATTTTATTGTTCACTGAGGTCTGTATCCTTTTGATAACTCCCTCATATTACCCACTCCATGACTACCAAGACTATACCCCCATTAAAATTTTGATTAAATTCCTCTGCAGTTTGGAGCTAATCACGTTATGTGATATCTGCAGCCAAACTTTCCTTCTCACTACTTACTTTCTAATATACTATATCTAAAACCAAAATGTCAGATTAAATTAACCTCCAAAAGCCAGGCTCATCTGCTATCACCTTAATGACACCCATTAAGAACAACGACTGCCATCATAATTGGTGAGCTGGGCATTCTGCATACTTTGTCAAATACGGTTAAAACACTTAAAACTAGATACTATTTTTCACAATTTACAAATTTTAAAAAGTGGGTTTGAAGGGATTAAGTAATTTACCTGAGGTTGCAGTTGCCTATCTGGTTGACAATGAAACTGGGATTTGAATTCAATTTTGACTCCAATGCCCATGTTTTTTTCCCAAATCTCTGACTATTGCTTCATTGTAACTGTTTTTGGTCCGTTGTATGTACATAAGTCTCATTTGATCCGTACAACAATACTATGAAGTAAGCAGACTGTGTATTATGTAGAAATAAAAGCTAACAGTATGAAAGCATTGGAAGAGATGCTATTTAGTCTCAAAGAAGACTGACTGTATTACCTCTGCACGCCGAAGGTCCAAATATTAAAATTATAAAGATGCAAGTTTATCAGCCAGCTAGCAGTCTTACCTAGTGTTTCTCAGAAGAATCATAACCGATTACAGTAAATTCCTGCTGTAGCTGCTCTCTTGGAACATATCACACTCACAAAAAGAAGCAACTCAGTTGCAAATCACTGCCTAGATTTCAGTGCACCTGGCTTTGTGACTAATTAACGTGTCTATTTGGAACCACTTTTCTTCCCTTCTGTTCACTGTGTCTCCATGGATAGTGGTATACTTAAGTTTCAAAGCAGCTTCTCTGCATCTACCTGGCTAGGTGACTGCTTTCTCTTTGTGTGTAAGTTGTATTACTGTTTGTTAAGACAGACCATCTCAAATACACCCTTCCTAGATCTAGCTAAAATCTAGCCAGCAGTTTCCTGGTAATAGTGATAAATGAAACTTGTTTTTATTTACTATATTCATTTAACTCATGGTGCCCAAAGTGTGAGCAGAATGATCTGAGTTTCCCAGGTAGTATAGGTAAAAAATAACTAAGTGGACAAAATCTTCTCAGAAAAAATAGCAAAAAGCAGGTATTTACTATTTCCCATTAGTTCTTGATAATTTCAGAGAATAATACCTTGATTGTTTTAAAAATGTTAGCCTAAGAATGGATACTCACTCACTGTTTCCCATTAGTTCTTGATCATTTCAGAGAATAATACCTTGACTGTTTTAAAATGTTAGCTTCAGAATGGATACTCAGCTACAAAAATGATAGCTTAAGAATGGGCACTTATAGGTAGAAAATAGTTGATTTTTTTTACACTGTCTCAAATAACCAGATGTTTCTGATATTCTGAGGTTTTAAATGCCACTTCTATGGAGGAATAATTTCAAATGTTACAGTTTTTTAAGATAATTTTACTTCTAAATTGCCATTTGGAGATAAATTCTGGTTTCTTCTTTATACAGTTTATCATGTATGTCAGAGGCTAAATTGTCTTCTTAAAACACTATTTTCACATCATTATCACACTCAAAAGCTACTAATGATTCCCCATCAACTCCAGTATAAAAAACTTGAAGTCTGTTCCTTGTCTTTAAAGATTTCATAGTCTGACTCAAATTCATCTTTCCAACTGCCATTATACATGATTCCTTATTGTTTCCTGACTATTCTGCTAATTAGCTTGAACATCCCTGCTCACTTTTCTAGTAGTTACTCTGTCTTCCACTAGTTGCAGAATGCCCTCCTTCCTCCTCCACTTTCCTCAACTTGCCCCAGTGTAAATTCTGTCAAGCTTTGAAGACCTCTTTTAAGTTCTAAGTGAAGTGAAGCACTTCTTCACCATTCCAAACCACTTTTCCTTATCTGAATTTGTGACCTGCAAATGGTCTTGCTCATTTGGTATGTAGCTCATTTAAGAATGTAATTTATATGGTCTTTCTCCAAAAAAAAAAATTTTTTTTAAATATTACAGAAGTAGGGACCGAGAAAAACGCAGAGAAAGAGAAAGAGATGCTGATCGTAAAAGGTCTCGGAAATCCCCATCTCCTGGGAGAAGAAGCCCAGAACCGTCAGTAACCCAGAATTCCCCTGCTCAGGATGAACCTACTGCAAAGAAGAAGAAAGATGAACTGGATCCTCTTCTTACTCGTACTGGTGGAGCATATATTCCTCCTGCGAAGCTCAGGATGATGCAAGAGCAGATTACAGATAAAAACAGGCATGTTAATATCACTAAGTGTACAAAGCGATGATACCCTTTCTGAAAAAAAATCAACTGTGGTCTAATTAACCTTAGCTATTGAGAGTTTACATTACCAGTCCAAAATGGTAGGGACCTCAAATTAGACTTCTCTTCTTTATTCCGTAAGCTCCCTTGGAGCTCTGCTTACTATTTGCCCTGACATTAGCTCAACATTTTATTTTTTTGCATGAGTAAATCAAAGAGTTTAAGGAAAGATCTTTTATTTTTACTATTTTCAAACTATTCCTTTTATAGTTGTATGCATGCCTATTAGTAGTATCCATTTTTCATAGATAGTCAAGAGCATTATTGATATTTTAGAGCTAAAATGGATCTTTCCAGTTATACCAAACCAAGAGTGGCAAACTTTTTCTGTGAAAGGCCAGGTAGTAAATATTTTAGGTTTTATGCGTTGTTCTTTTGCCGCTGCTCGACTCTGCTCTTGAATGCTGTGAATACAGCCATAGGTAATATGTAAACAAATGAATATGGCTTTGTTCTAGTTAAGCTTTATTTATAAAAATGGACTATAGGATGCATTTGGGTCATGGATGTAGTTTGCCAACTCCTATACTAATCTATGACATGAAGTTGACAGTTTTCTCTACCCATACTTTTCTTAGACCATGCCATGTTAGACTATAATTTTTTGCTAAGGCAAACAGTCGAAATTCATATATGAACATACACCCTGAAAATACATATCTTCACTTCCCTTTTCAAAATAATTGAGACGAGAAGAACTATGAATGAAAATACAGCTAAGTTTTCAAGATGTTATTCTCTAGCAGAATGAGGTAATACAATCCAAGATTGAAATGATCACTCAGTTGCCAGTTAGGTAATAAAAAGATGGGATAGAGAGTAGCTACACTTTAAGAAAAACAGATTTCCAGGTGAGCCAGTAGTGTTCCCACATCTTTCATAGGTATTTTAATGGCAACTTGAAAGTACTTGAGAACCTTTTTATAAATGAAATCTAAAGTTACTTCATGAATTGGCTGGAAGTAGAAATACCATTTATATCAAGTATAAATATTTGAGATAAAATTTGTAAAATTTATGAGCCAGAAAGGGACATTAGATGACATTAAATTTAAAACTAATTAGTAAGTTTCTCTGTATGTGTCATATTCCAGTACTTGCTGGCAATGCCTGCAGTGTTGTGTTGGGAAGGGATTTGGAAAGGGCTTCTGTGGTCAGTAGGAGCTTCATGAGCATGTAAGCATTTTGCTCTCTGCTCTCCGAGGCAGTAGTAGCAACATTAGTGAGAAAGAGTCATGGTCCCCAATTCTGTCCAAAGCAATCCTAATTGTAAAAGACCAGAAACACTGTTATTAAGCCAAGTCTTACTTCCTTGTAAATAAAGTGGGTGGAGAAGAGTCCACAGTGTTTGTAATTTTACACAGATTCCTGGAAGATAATTTTATATACATTTTAAGTCTGTTCATAGGCAGGGGACAAGGAACAAGGAGAAGTAGAAGTCTCTAAAAGAAGCCTACAGACTTTGCTTTTAGTAGATAATAAGTCAGGTGAATTGTATTCTTAATTAGGCTTCTTAATTAGGAAGTACAATTGTACTTGGTTAGTTTTTTTCCAAGCTTTATATAGAGAGATTGATTGTGTATCAACAATCTTATTAATTAGGCTAGTTTTTAAGCCATTGATCTTCTTTCTCAAATAATAGCATACTAAAGGGATGAGGTTGGGGGCCATTGGGAGTGTTCTGCCCGCCTCAGATGCAGGCATTTAGGGGATACATGATCTATACGGAATTTAAAAACAATATAATTAACTGCAGGTGAGTCCGCTTTTTGTCCTCAGTATCTTCTGAGGACAATGTCAGTGATGAAATAACTCTTCCGCACCAGGGCAGACTGCTCTCACCACCTCTGCCTTGGTAAGCCACTCCAGAACAGGGACTCATAACCTACAGACCTTCTACCCATGGGTAGAATTTAGGCAATCTGTGAATGTAAATGGAAAGAAAAAAATTGCATCTTTATTATTCCTAATCTCTCACTAAAATTTGGCATTTCTTTATATATAGGAATGTAGGCAGTAGATCATAGTATTAACAGACTATTTGTTGCAAATATCTCAAAATATTGTTTATGGCCATGCTAATTTGGAAATTAAAGAAGTGATTAGGCCCACCACCACCTTGTATTATTTAATGTGTTAAGCACATAGAGGGGCTCCTGAATGTCTCAGTCGGTTAAGCTTCCGACTTCAGCTCAGGTCATGGTCTTGCGGTTCATGAGTTTGAGCCCGGCGTCAGGCCCTGTGCTGACACCTCAGAGCCCAGTGCCTGCTTCAGATTCTTTCTCTCTGCCCCTCCCCTACTCGCCTTCTGTCTCTCTCCCTCTCCCAAAAATAAATATTTTTTTAAAAGACACACACATAGAATACTGTATCAAACTTTTTTTCTTTTCATGCTTTGAAAACTATTTAAATATGATTGCTATCCTTTGTAGTCCTATATATTTATATATATTATTCCAAGAAGTCCATCAGCTTCACCAGACTGCCAGAGAAGTATAAGGAAGAAAAAAAAGATATGACTTTCTGCAGGTGAAATCATATTTCACAGAGAAATAAATGTAAAAACCATAAAATTTTAGAACTTTAAAAGAAAATAAACCCAATTAGGCTAAATTATTTGCCTGAGATCTAAGTTAAAAAACAGCCAATATAGCTGTGGGATTACTGCCTAAATGTAGAGATGTTCTTTAAAATACAACAGTCATGGGGCGCCTGGGTGGCGTAGTCGGTTAAGCGCCCGACTTCAGCCAGGTCACGATCTCGCGGTCCGGGAGTTCGAGCCCCGCGTCAGGCTCTGGGCTGATGGCTCAGAGCCTGGAGCCTGTTTCCGATTCTGTGTCTCCCTCTCTCTCTGCCCCTCCCCCGTTCATGCTCTGTCTCTCTCTGTCCCAAAAATAAATAAACATTGAAAAAAAAAATTTTAATAAATAAATAAATAAATAAATAAATAAATAAATAAATAAATAAAATGCAACAGTCTTTCAGCCCTATGATTTCATGTGACCTTCCCTTTTCCTGTAAATTTTACCATTTCTTTATAGTTTAAAATATTTGGTTTTTTTCATGCTTTTATGAGAAAGGTCATAATAAAAATCTCCTTTTTATGGCTTATATTTGGATACTTCATATTATAATTTAAATTTTTTAAAACTGTCATTTTTAAATATTTTTTAAAGATAATTTAAAGTAAGTGAATGTTATAATGTAAAATAAATATGCATTGAATCTAATAAATGGATATTATGATTTGTAATGTACATGGATATAAGAGTAAAACATTATCCTTACACAATTTTGTTATATTATTAAAGAGAAGTGATCTATAGATGAACATCATATGTACAGAACATCAAATATGGTTTAGGATATAATCTATGTATTTGTAGTCATATAGTCATATTTTACTGCACTTTGAGGTCATTTGTGAATATAATGTTAAAAACAAAGGAACACTAAGTATTTTTTAAGTTCTTATTATAACCTCTTGCTATTGTAATCATTGTGTAAGTTTTCACTTTATTAAAATCAATTCTTTTTAGCTTAGCATACCAGAGGATGAGTTGGGAGGCCCTAAAGAAGTCAATCAATGGTCTTATCAACAAAGTCAACATTTCTAATATAGGTATTATTATTCAAGAACTTCTTCAAGAAAATATAGTTAGAGGAAGGTAAGCATCAACTATTTTATTTATAGTATTTCATAGCAATTTTTCAAAGGAACATAATATCCACATGGACAATAATCACTGATTCATTGTGCTGCTTTAATAGTAGTTGAGAATAATTATTTAAAATGCAGTTCTTGGGGCGCCTGGGTGGCGCAGTCGGTTGAGCGTCCGACTTCAGCCAGGTCACGATCTCGCGGTCCGTGAGTTCGAGCCCCGCGTCAGGCTCTGGGCTGATGGCTCGGAGCCTGGAGCCTGTTTCCGATTCTGTGTCTCCCTCTCTCTCTGCCCCTCCCCCGTTCATGCTCTGTCTCTCTCTGTCCCAAAAATAAATAAACGTTGAAAAAAAAAATTTTTTTTTAAATAAAATGCAGTTCTTATAAAAATGTAAACTACTAACAAATAACTTGTGCTTCACTGTTAGAAATTGCATGGAGTTTTTGCTTTTTGAGAAGGTTTGATGTCACATACTGATTTTGGGGCAGATATTTGTTTACTGAATACTTCTAATTTAAACTCATGAGGAATAATTAATATTTTATTTTATTTTTATTATATTTATATTATAATATTATTTATTATTAAAATGTTATTATATAACGTTCATTTCTAATGAAAGCAAAGTGAGAGTGGGAAAGAAATGAGAAAAATCAGTGGTAAATTTTAGAAAAGCAGAAGGGACTGACAGTCATTTTCTCTGTGGTTTTAAATGGTCATGATTTTAAAAGGGTCAGGAAATAGAAATATTTCATATGCTATTTTTTATTTTAAAATCTGAGGGATGCTTTCCGATGTCATTTCACATGACCTTGATTTATCATCTCAAAAACATTGTGGGGAGGTCATATAAAGTAAGGTGTAGCATGTTGTGGGGATATAAAAGTTGACCAAGAGGCACCCACTGTCCTTAAAAGGTAGGTAGAGCTCTCCCGTTTTAGTCAGAAAGCAGCAGCTTTATGGGTTGCTTAAGATCTCACAGTTTATAAGCTGGGTGTTCTTTTCTCATTTTCTACGCTGGTGATTCAGTTGTCAAAGTTAAACCTAATAACTGTTAAGATATTGTTTTCCTGCCTTTTGGCAATCCGGTAATTATTTGTCATTACATTGCTAAAAATAACTCTTCAGTTAGCTCACTTTGCATTTCTCCCCTTATCAAATGTATATACAACCATGCTCACTTCAGAATGAGTTAGAAGTGGAACCTTATATTTTCCTGTCATTGTTTTAGCATTATTATTCTTGCAATGCTTTAACTGTGTCTGTCTCATAGCAGTATTCCAAATCTTCATTTTACTAACATAGGCTTAAAGATGGAAACCATCCAAATTTGTCTTTAATCAGAGAAGTAATTTTATATAAATGATGGGCTCACAGTGGAAATTCAACTTCTAATTTTAGTTTTTGATGCAGATCTTTTTTTCCTTCACTTTTTTGAAGATGTAAAACATATTAGTATAAAATGCTTTAAAAACTCAAATTCATGATTAGATCGAAGAGACATAAGCAAGGAAAAGAGGAATTTAGAGAAAAAAATATTTTGAAGAAAATAATTGTAGACAAAGCTGTTTTAAAAAAAGCACAGATCCGAAGTTTTGTTTTTCAAAAGTTTTTGTTTATCAGTAAGAGTAGATAAGGTGAGGAAGATTTAGTCCAGTTTTAGCTATTGTGTTTATTTACAGATGAGTCATATTGCTGGATTTTAAATGTTTTTTTTCTTTTAACTAATTTGGTGATTATTGACTCTTTTTTTTTTTTTTTTCTTTTTTAAACAGAGGCCTGCTGTCCAGATCTGTTTTGCAAGCACAGAGTGCTTCTCCGATCTTCACCCATGTTTATGCAGCATTAGTGGCAATTATCAACTCAAAATTTCCACAAATCGGAGAATTAATCCTCAAGAGGTTAATTCTTAATTTTCGAAAAGGCTATCGAAGAAATGATAAGGTATATATTATGGGCTTGTAAATTGCCTGCCACATAGGGACAGACTAATCTATTATCAACAGTGGTAAGCAATATTGATTGCTACATAGGAATTCCTTGCATTCCTTTCATGAGAACATTTTTTTGTTTTATTAAATATCCCTGGCGACTAATGATGAGCCACAGACACAGTGGCTATAACTGCAGAATTGCCAGAAACGGCACTATTTAGCCAGAAACGGCACTATTTAGCCAGAAACGGCACTATTTCACATGTAATAGTTTTTATCTTGTAACTTTCTGTACTATAAAAATTACGTTTGTGTGCTACATATTTTAAGTAGAGTGTGTAAGTGAGCTGGAGATTCAGTAGTTAACTGAAAATTGGTTTTAGTTTATAGATTTACTTTGTCTCTGTTCACTTTTCAGCAACTTTGTTTGACTGCTTCAAAATTTGTGGCACATCTTATTAACCAAAATGTGGTAAGTAATTTTTAATACTTGATGCCGTTCAGTGGCATTAGACCACATGCTTGATGCCACTTCATTGACACATCTCTATTTTTGTTTTGCCTTGTAGTCTTTCAGAAAAGTATCTTGGATGATATTTTAGTTTTAAAACTATAATAAACGTGTTTAACATTCTTAAATAAAAAGAGGAACACAGAACAGTATTTTATCACATTGATAATACTATATGTGGTTATTCAACTATAAATTATTCCTTCAAAGAATATAATTTAATCATATTTATAAGATAATAAAGTTGATATTTCTTCTACTCTTTTCTCCTGTACCTGTTGTTTTGAGAACCTCGTGCTGATATTCTATTCTATAAGAAATTCTTTTCTCTGCAACTACATAGTATATAAAGTCATATATTCTTAGAATCAGTTTATAAAATATAAATTTTAAGTAATTCTAAGTAATTTTAATCTGTTTTAAATGTAAATAGTTTTGTCTTTTTATTCAGGTTTTATGATTATTTTGTATTCATCCATTGATCTATTTGAGAGGGTTTTTTTTAATTTAATTTCTGTTTAAACTTGAAAATAATAAAATTGCTCTTATTAGCACTCAAAGGTTTCTTTCTACATATAAGATGAAGAATTTTGAAGTCACACTTAATCTTATTTATCTACCATTAATATTTTAATTCTTTCCTACATGAAATGCTTTCCAGTGTTCACTCTTAGAAATCTATTAGATTTTAACCTAATGAGTTAAATTACTACAATGCTAACCTGCTTCTTAAGACCATGGAGACTTAATTTCACGTGCCTATAACAGAACAGATAGTAAGTTTTAGTTTTGAATGTATATTAACTACACTCATTTTGAAGATATTTTAGGCATTGCTACAAAACAGTTAAAATGTTAAATATTTTAGATCTTCTCAATTATGGTACAGGGCAATATTTTCTAATCACTGATATAAGACTGTTAAGATGTGTTTTTGATATTGTGCTCAGTGGAAAGAATATTTTCCTAAGAGTTAGACTGTTTCCCTCCCCATCTCAAAGAAGGATCCAACCTTAGAAAGGCATATAGACAGTGTCTTAAAAGTGCCTCCCGGTACATTTTCTTTTCACAGCAAAGATTCTCAGGAGAATTTTATTCCCACCCTTCCTGGCATTATTTACAAGTACTAAGTTTCAAACGTGACCAGTGTAAATAACTTGATTTAGTTAAAAAAAAAAATAGAGGGAAGTATTTCAAAAGTGTCCTTGAGTACCAGAAACAGTTAAGATATTTTTGGATAAAATTATTCATATAATTTATGAACTATTTGCTAAATAACAGAGTGGCTGATAGAATGACCTGGGAAATGGCTGTAAAGACTTGTGGTTGTGAAGAAGGGTATTAGAAAAAATAATAGTATTACTATTCTTCACATAGTGATTGTAAAAAATTAGTATATAATTTTTAGCTTATATTTGGAAGTTAATTATGGCATTTCCTATAAACATACCGTTTGATACATGTAAGAAGAATTATTTCTTCTGGAGATAAATCAAATAGTTGTATTCAGTATAATTCAGATTTTTGGAACAATCATCTGGAAATTTTTAAAAGATGCCTAATGAAAGTAAAAAAAAATTTATCCCATATTTGGAGTATTTCTATATGCATTATAAAACTTTGCTCATCAAATGTATAATATTATTGCTGCAAAAACAAGATTTGCTAATTTTTTAAATTACTGTTAATAGTAGGTTAATGTATTTAAAAGTATTTTCTCTATTCCATATGCCTTCATTCTGTTTAAGGCACATGAAGTTTTATGCCTAGAGATGCTCACTTTGCTCCTGGAAAGACCAACTGACGATAGTGTTGAAGTAGCTATTGGTTTTCTCAAGGAATGTGGCCTTAAATTAACACAGGTGTCACCAAGAGGAATCAATGGCAAGTATATGCTCTCAGTTTGATATCGAGCTTTGGCTTGAGTATTATATTTTTTGCTTATTTTCCTGTTTTTTTCTTTGATTTTAACTTTAGCTATATTTGAGCGCCTCCGAAATATTCTCCATGAGTCTGAAATTGATAAAAGAGTTCAGTATATGATTGAAGTGATGTTTGCTGTACGGAAGGATGGATTTAAGGACCACCCTGTTATCCTAGAAGGACTTGATTTAGTAGAAGAAGATGATCAGTTCACTCATATGCTTCCTCTGGAGGATGACTATAATCCGGAAGATGTTCTTAGTGAGTCAGGGGTTGGGAGAGATTTGGGACGTGGGACACCAACAAATGTAAGTATAGAAAATAAACACTATTTTTTAATTTCTTTTTTTAAGATGTTTTCAAGATGGATCCTAATTTCATGGAGAATGAAGAGAAGTACAAAGCTATTAAGAAAGGTAGGTAGAATTTTATAGTCTATTTTGGATTAGTAGAAGCAATTCATGTAGCTCTATAATACTAATAGAAAGGTTTAGATCACTGACCTGATGAAATCTCTGCTCTTATGAAGCCATTTTCTTCACTTTTTTCCCCATGCATTAGTATTCTGCCTAGTGCTTGTTGGTGGTATTACTTCATTCTAAATTATTTACCTCTTTGTCCCTCTCCTCTTTCCCTGTGTTTAAATTATACAGCCTTTAAGTCTTATTCCTCTTAAGAAATATCCATATATTACTAATGGCCTTTATTTTATTTACTACCACTTAAGAATTACTGGTGGCTTTCATTTTAACTTCACTGCCACCTAAGAATTAGTACTTAAGTTTACCCCTGATTTAATGATCAACTGAATGCTATTCTTTTATTATAAAGTGCTGTACTTTATTATTTCTTGAGAGCAGATTGATATCCTGATAAAATCAATAATTCCAGACAGGGTATCAATGGTCAATAAATTGATAAATTGATTATTATTATCATTTGTATGTTGCCGATGTATTGTAAACACTAACTTTGGACAGACTTTGGTTTGTATTTTGTCTGCCTTTACAAGCTAAGTGACCTAGAACAAGTTACAAAACTTGTTTGATGTAAATGTTACTTGTTTAAGGATAAATAAAGTATAGAGCCAGTATTTAGGCAATGTTTTTTTTTTCACATTTGTATCATTTGTCTTCTAAAGCTAATATTCAGAATTACCTATATAATTATATTATAATTACAATTTTATGAGTTCCATTTCCCTCAAGCTGTGATTTTGTGTGAGAAGTACTTACTGTTCTGAAATCTCTCAGGAAGCAAGCAGGCAGCCTAGAGCTCTGTCACTGCCTGCATTTCCTATTTTAGTCATTTGGAAGTAGAATGAAATAGCAAGTAAAGTGTAAGCAGCTTCACATTTCTATACGCTATTCTACAAATCTGGTTCAATAAATAGATTTCTCTTCTTAGGTACCAGGTTCCTAGGGGCACTTCACTGCAACGGCCAGATTCCTTTTGCTATTATAATTTAGTTTCTAAACATGGAGAATTCCTTGGACCCATTTTGCCTTCTTTTCTTATGAACTTCCTTTTCTACAGTATCCCTCAAAGATGCTAAATGGATTTATGGAATTTTTACCATACCTGTTGTTTTTTTTTGTTATTGTTTGTTTTTTTTAACTTGGGAACTCTCCATCCGTTTCTTTACGATATCAGCAGTTGGGCAGTGCCAGGAAAGTGGTACTTGCTTTAATTGTAGCACTTTCTTAAACTCTTTGAACTCAAGATCCCTTTCTACTCTTAATGACTACTTTATGAGACAAAAGAAATTTAAGAAAAATGGCATGTTTCATATATTTTGTACAATTTAATATCTGACTTAATAGGAAATGGATTTTCATATTGTTTGTGTTCAGTCTATTGCAATAGGTTGTTTGGATGTATAGGAAAAAAATTTCGCCTCACAGATAATATGTGGTTGGAAAAGAGAGAAGTATTTTAAGCCTTTTCAGATAATGTGTATATTCTTCCTTAAGAGTATGCCTGTATTTAAAAGCTAATAGTTTTGGGTGGTTTTTTTTTTTAATGTTTATTTATTTTGAGAGAGAGAGAGAGAGAGAGAGAGAGAGAGAGTGCAAGATGGGGAGGAGCAGAGAGAGAAGGAGAAATAGAAGGAGAGAATTCCAAGCAGGCTCCATGCTGTGGGCACAGAACCCAAAGTGGGGCTCAGTCACATGAACCATAAGATCATGACCTGACCCGAAATCAAGAATCGGACACTTAATTGACTAAGTTACCCAGGTGCCCCCAAAAGCTGATAGTTTCTTAAAGATTAATTGAAATGTGAAACCTGAAACAGTATTCATGAATTTTCATACTCTATTACATTAAAATCCCCTGGCATATCACTTTGAATGGATCTTTTACCCATGCATGATTTCGTAACATGCTCCACTGATCATTTGGGAAATAGCAATTCACGCAGTTATGCATATCTTCCAAGTGTTAACATGTTAACATTATCAAAATTAAATTAGCACTGTATCAAGAAATCACATTTATTAATATTGCCACCTGTCTTACCAGAGAACTCTGAGTATTGGGAAACTGTCAAGCTCACAAGAATGGATACGAGTTTTCTAAGACTCTAATTTTCTCTTGAGAATTCTGATTTTATCATGGGGGTAAATATTTTTAATTGTTTTCCTTGAAGTGACAGTCTCACTTTGTTTATATTTGAGAAAATGTCTGACAAAATGCCTAACAACTAACGTCAGCCATTCTGTCAAGTAAAAATGAAAAATGTAGCGAATTCCCGTGGCAGGTCAAGCAGTCACATAGGTGCTTTTCTCTAAGATAACCATCACCATTGTGCATCTGTCTTTAACAGAAGGGCCGTACATGAACTTCATGTTTTGTTGTTCATGCCTATATATGCCTACACATAAGGACTGAGATTTAATGAAATGAAATGCCCTTCCTCTTCAAGGGCATTCTTAGGTCAGACTGGCTTTTTAAAACCTGCAAGAGCATGGCAGTAAAGAGCACAGTGACTGGTGCAGTTTGGTGCCTTGATTTGTGCTCAGGTTGCAGTGGTTTCAACCCCCATTGCTTTTGGACCACTGTAGATGTCAGCACAGTGAAAAGGCAGATAATGTCTTTGTATTGTTATGAAAACAATTTTGACCTCGCAGACCACCTGACAGGCCTCACTGACCCCTGAGGGACTCACAGAGCATACTTTGAAACCACTGCTTCATTCAGTTAATGAAATCCAATTGTCATTGCCTAAGTGATTTCAGTAAGTAGATTCTAAAGTGGAGAGATGAGGAGAGGATGATGTAAACGACTAGACAATTCATTTGACCTTCATTCTTTCATAAAATGTTCTAGAACTGGCATAAAAAAAATGGCCACAGCAGGAAGTGGGCACAGCTTTAGTAATTAGCACCTTAGAGTGACCCAGGTGCACTTGTGTTTTAGGTCTTACAGCATTTGGGAAAACAGCAGGAGTGCCTGTCTTCCTACTATTGAATGCTAAATAGTTTCCTCTCTTAAAAGTCTGTCTAAGCCACATTATGTAATAGGAAACTAGACACATTAGATTATTACTTGAAGTCACATTTGTTAGAAGTATTCTTGGGATTTGTGTGTCAGCTAAGGATTGAATGACACCTCTTCATTTTAATAAAATGATTTATTTTTTAAGATAGGAAGTTTTCTGCTAACATTAAATGTTATATGTAGCTCCTGATTTATAGTGCTCAGTTAAATATAAGAAAGTAGAATTTTCCTAAAAATAAGTTCACTCCAAAACTTTATATTAAAATCTCTGATTGTACTAGAAATGCAAAAGTGAAGTATTAGCCAGGTTTGTAAAATCTTTTATCCGATTAATAGAGGACACCATTGGGCAAAATACAATTTTAGTTTTTGTTATTTGTTAACTATTAATATGGTGACAGGACCCACGTATTGTCTGATTTACATCACTGTTTTCATCTCCTTCTGAAGGTGAGTTGTATTTTAAGATGCAATTTTCCAGTGAAGCGCTTATCTTACTAGTTTTTTTTTTAAGGCTTTTAAACTTCTGTTTCTGTTTACATATGGAAAGTCTTTAGATTAATTGTAATGTTCTATTTAAGTATACATAAGAATAAAAATCTCATCACTGTTTATTTAAAGTAAACACTAAATTATGCAATTATTTTTTCTTCGTTCTTCATCTTTCACAAAACATTCTTACCCTAAATTCTTTTTTTCTAGATCTAGCCTTAGCTTTTTATAGTAGACGATCTCTTTTTTGATGCTGAACTATTATTTTGACTTCAGTGTACCTGTTTCCATTCATAATTTATTTTTCCAGTGGTCTTGCTGTTTTGGAAAACCTTCATCTACTATTTCTTTGTTCTTTTCATCCCTTCCTTATTTTATGACCATTTTCTAGCTGGCAGAAGAATGATACATACGGCTCTCTGACCACTTAGGCAATAACATAGGCCTGGGTGATCATCTTTGTTGGGTGGTAAACTGGAACAACACTATGGATTTCGGCCAACTGAGAATTATCTTCTCAGAATGAGATTCATGTGTATCACTTGCTCACTGATATTTTCCTATACTTTGTTCTGGTAGAAATTCTTGATGAAGGAGATAGTGACTCAAACACAGACCAAGATGCTGGAAGTAGTGAAGAGGAAGAGGAAGAAGAGGAGGAAGAGGGAGAAGAAGATGAAGAAGGTAAAAGTGTAGCTCATTCAAATAATACTGTAAAATATTCTGAAATTAAATTAATTTTAATGTAATCCTCTAAAATAAATTAGGATTGTTCATTAAATTTATTTATTATTTATGTATTATATTATTTAATTTATTAAACTAACATTATCCTCTAAAATTAATTAGTAAATTAATTCTAATGTAATCCTCTAAAATAAAATCTATGGAGGCCTGGGAATTGCTACTGGCATCTGGTAGCTGGAGGCTAGGGATGCTGTTAAACATACTACAAGTCACAAGACTGCCCCCCAGGACAGATTATTATCTAGCTAGTAATGTCAGTATTACTAAGGTTGAAAACTCTGCTCTAAAAGTATTAAACAAGGAAATCATTTTTTTTAATATCAGCATAATTTTAATTTGACATTTTATGCATGTGACTATAAACTGTGAAAAAGATGCATTCATGTTGAGTGCATGTGATTTCTGCAACCCTGGCATGAATGTGACACATGAAAGTGATGAGATATTTTCTATTCATTTTGGCAAAATAGAGTGGGGAGGCCAGAAGCTGTGTTTGCACAGAGCAGGCATGATCTTCTTTAGCTTTGATTGCTTTATTTCACAGAAAAGTAAGCTCAGAACTTTAGTTTGGTTAAGTCTCAGTTAAAACATCAGAACGTACATACACTGGTCATTATTTACTTACATCACGTACTTGAAAATATTAAAAGTATGTCTTTTCCTTCTAAGACACAATGCATTTTAGTTCTGTCTTGAAGTGTAATTAGTTTTCTACAACATATTTTATAAAAGTAAATTCAATTTTTCCAGTGTCTTTCTTATTTAAAATGTTTCCTAACTACCTGTGTACTACATTTACTTCAGAATTTTTGTTTCATGTGAAAATACTGTTCAAATAAAAACTATTAAATATTTCTAAGAGAAGTTTCCATGAATTAGATAAGAGAAAATTTTGATAAATACATATATTTAAAATGGACCCATCCAGTCTGTCATGATAATCCAGTGTTCTCTGAAACTGAATTTCTACCTGTAAATTACAGTTCTTCCAAATTGTCATGTTTATAACTCTAGAAATAATATCTTAGCAAACAATACCATGAGCGCTGCCTTTTATAGTGTCTAAATGAGCAAGTGGCACAGAAACAAAAATAATATTTCTGGCTTGATTCTGGACTTCTTTGAACTGACATAAGTTATTAAAATACTCTAAGATATGACAAGAGACTAGAAATGGTTACTTTGAACTCCGCAGAAAAGAGTAGTATTATTATTAAACTAGATTCTAAATATTTATGAAAAATTATTATGTAGAGATACATGTACATTTCTTCACATTTATTTTTGTAGTTTTGTAATTGGTTATGTTTAATTTCTTTCAGGACAAAAAGTGACTATTCATGACAAAACAGAAATCAATCTAGTCTCATTTCGTCGTACAATTTATCTTGCTATTCAGTCAAGGTAAGATACTGTAGCTCTGTTGATCCTTGCTTTTCACAGGAGATGGAAAAGAAGATGAAATTTTTAGTATCTGATAACAGAAAACTAGATACCATTTCAGGAATTCTCAAACTACCTGCCCAACTTCATAGATCCCTACTGTTGGTTCTTTGATTCAAAAGAAAATTATCTTTTCTTATTTGGAAGGTCTATTCATGTTACATAATTAAACAGAGTTCTTTTAACTGTCATTCCTCATAGTTAAATATAACTAATAAAAACCTGAAAACAACTCTATATTATAGAGCTGGCACAGTATATAATTGTGTAGTAGAAATTTAGTATTTTTTTAATTTGGTTTCTAATTCTGATTCTAAGCAGAGAAACACTGTTAGGATAACTTTTGGATACTGATTTGCCGTGCGGATGGAAATGAATATAAATGGAAATAGGAATTAGGAGGTTTTGAGGACCCTTTGAAATAATGTTAAGTAAGAACTATGATGTCATACGAATATCCTATTCCCTTTGAAGGCTGAGTTTGGTTTTGAAGAGAAATAAATGAAATATGAAATGCTTAGTACATCTGTTGTTTTTTATGCGAATCAACCTATTGATTTAATGGGCACAGTGTTTACATTTTACACTGGAGGATGAATGTTTTCTCAGTTTTGTTTTCTTACTAGGTTTTGTATATTTCCATTTCATATGATGTAATAGCAAAAATGATTCATACGTAGGAGTCATCCTGTTTTTATTCTGTCTGAAAACTTTTTGGCTTAGATTCATCTTCAGAAAGAAAAATGTTAAAAAGCAAAACATTGGCTAGAAATATTTTTGGTTTATCCTTACCTATTTCTTTGCCTCTCAAATGAAAGAAAAACTATTAAATATTTTTTCATACAAACTTAAAATAGAAAATGAGTTTTTGTTACAGATAAAAATTCTTAGAGTTTGACCTTTCATTTATCCTTTTTTACAAATTCAACAGTAATCACTTGTAAACAGTAGATTCACTGCTTTAATATTGCTGTTAACATTAATTTTGAAAGAGTTACAGTGGAGCTCTTTGAATAATTATTTAAATAAAACTGTTTTTTTAGCTTACCAAACCTTGATAATCCTTGAATCACATGAAATATTTGAACAAGGAAGCATTAGGTCACAGTCACAATTACAGAGTGGTAAGAACTCTAGTAACAGCAATACTGTATTATATGTTAGTATTTGTTAAGAGTTTTGAGCCCCCAAATGCCAAGTAAAAATAATTTATTTATAACAAAATTTGCTGTACTTAATTAAAAGCTCATACAAATTTTAGGAAAGAACCACACAGACTTCAGCAGAAAGGTGTTTAAAGGACATGGTTGAGGGATTCATGTAATGGGATCCTGAAACATAAAGTTATCAAATAAATATCACTCTAGAACAATAAATGCTATTGTTGGTCATTAAAACAGCAAAGCGATTTACTTTGGTTTTTTTCCCAAAGCAACAGTACTCAGTACTAATGATTTTAGTGAAATACATATAAACATCGGTGGGAATTTAAAGGGATACACTGTCTGCGGAAAGCCTTTTGGTAACGTGAATCAAGGGCTTAGTGTCCATGCCGTTAGACAATCCTTTTTCATTATATTTCTTAAGGAAATACATACTGACAGAGAATTAGAGAGAGAATTGTTCAATATGGAAAAAAAAAGAGACCA
The DNA here is from genome assembly GCF_014898765.1 of Herpailurus yagouaroundi. Lineage (NCBI taxonomy): Eukaryota > Metazoa > Chordata > Mammalia > Carnivora > Felidae > Herpailurus > Herpailurus yagouaroundi. Next base: position 60,482,086 of record NW_024412395.1, on the reverse strand, counting down.
TCTTGTCCAATACAAATAACAAAATGTCCAGTTTATGCCACCATTGAAAATCAGGCTAGTGGGGAATTGTTACTGATTTGGGCAAGTGGTCTGACTTAATGTTCAGTGGGGAAAAAACTGTATACTGTATAGTACTGTACCAGTAGGATTTTGTTCACTGTTAGGCAGATTCTAGAAGTAGTATATAACATCGCAACAGTGGTTGTCTTGAGAGGAAATTGGATTATAGACTTTTTGTGTCTACTTTTTCCAGTTTTTTTTAGTCTTACATTGATAGTAAACCAATCTATATGAAATATAAATTAAGAATGGAATATAACTCATCAAGTCAGATGGCAGTGAGGGCATCATACAGTTTGCTTTCAGAAATCTTGTAAACAAAACCAAGGTCGGACAGCTGAACTGTGTGGTGATTTTATTGTTTTTATATCTTTCCTTTTAGACTTGTTGACTGATCTCACCAGCACTCTTTTTATCATCTTGTTACTATCCTGGCTCCTAAATGACCCTCTCTCATTGACACAAAACATAAAACAACACCATTGGTTTTGTTATTGAAAAGTAGACATTTCTGTTTATTCTTGCTTTCCAATGATGTTCCACTCTGATTTTGCATTTTTGAAGCTGTAGCATCAGAAGGAGGTGGGACTGTCGTTGCCCATCAGAGTTTCTTAGGTTGGAAACATCAACAAAACCATTTGTAAACACAGCTTGAAAACTAGTATCATGTGAAATCTTTTTTTCTGTACCCTTCCCTCAATACTTATTTGTGTTAAACCTGAAATTCATTTGATTTAGCAACCTAAGATAACTGAAATATCAAACTTAGTTCATTTAATATTCACGTTTAGTGTAACTTCAAAACAATCTTGATATGGGGAGTCACCAAATACTTTTAAAATAAAGCAAGAAGGAAAATAGACTATCATACAGTTAATTTTCTCCCTGGTACTTACTAGATAAAAGGACAGTTGTAAAATATTTTCCTTGACTACTTATTTTTCAGAAATTTCATAGGTTTATTCCTGCATACTAATTCTGTTTCTTGAGGAAAATTAAAACTAGAAAAGAAAACAGTGTCTTTCAAAATACTTTTTGGTAATACTGCTATATTCTTGAAGTTTATCAACTGTAGTTTAATATTTTAATCTTAGTGCTAGATATTTAATATTTCCCATTGCAAAAGCTCTTTTTGATATATTTCTTTTTTCTTTATAGTTTTTTTCTTAATTCCATTACATTGTACCATCTACAGTTATTATTCTGTTGTGCTTATGAAGCTCAATAAGTATCAGAAACTAAGGAATACAAAGGAATTATAAAACTAAATTCATAATCATTCTGATTATTTTATCCTGATGTTATCGAAAGAATAAAGGTTGAACATTCTGCAGAAAGTACAAATATATTAGCATTATTCCTAAATGGAATTCACATTGAATTTGATAATTCTCTCAAGCATATTAGAATTATTTTTACTGCAACTTATATGGCATAAAAGCAGTTTTTTTTCCTTGTAAGTGATTTTGGTTATTTACTATTTTTATACTTAGTTTTTGAAAATGTAACACAAAAGCACTGTGTTTGAGTATGAATCAAGATAACTTATAAATGTGGTGATTAAGCCCTAGATGTCATGATGGGCTCTGGAGCATCTTTATCTCTTCCTGACTTGGGTCAGAGATAAGTGCAAGTACTTAGCAGTGTAATAAAATTTGTCCACTTTCTATCTATATGTTTGCCTGTTCTGGGCATTTTATATAAATGGAATCCTACTGTATGTGGTCTTTTATATCTGACTTTTTCCACTTAGCATAATTCAGAGTTCATCCATGTTGTAGTATGTCTCGATACTTCATTCTTTGTAGAATTAAGAGCTATGTCTTTTGTTTATACACAATAGAGTACTGTGAAGTTACTGTAAAAAGCTTATTTAAAACAATTATTAAAGTAAGATCCTTTTTTATAAAACATAGTTCAACTATGCTGCAAGTTTTTAACCTATTGTGTCTGTTTTATCTCTACAGCTTAGATTTTGAAGAATGTGCTCACAAATTGCTGAAAATGGAGTTTCCTGAAAGCCAAACAGTAAGTTGATGTTTTTTTCTTCTATTAGGAAATAATATAGTTTATAAAAATGTTTAAAGCAGTTCATAGGTTTTATGAATTGAAATAACTCAGTATTGGATATTCTGTTTTTAATGTAGTTATTCTAAAATTTTAAAGTAACTTGAAACTTAGTCCTAGGGTGTTTCATAAGTGCTACTCATTGCAATGAATTAAATGGGCTGCTTAAATGGGATGTTGGGGGAAAAGGAAGAAGTCTGTCAGAACCACTACACATTACATGAGTTTCTGAGTGGTTGCCCATAAATCAAATAGGTGGCCTAAATACAATAAGAAATTTGTTCCTTAGTGAATTGCTTAGCCCATCTACTTAATGTGCTCAAGCATTCTTTTGTGGTAGAAATTATAAAGGTCACCATACATGTTATTACATTACTTTAATTGTATATGGAAGAATCTGTGTCATTTTTTTTCATTCATTAATTCAGCAGTCTATGTTTACCATATACTACATGTCAGACACTCTACAAGGTGTCAGGGATTCAGTGGTCCATAAAGTACATATTAGCCCCCTCTTAGTCCATGGGACTCATAGTCTTATAACTCCCTATACTTCACTGTTCAAAGTATCATGGAACCCTAATGCCAAAGATAATAAAGACTGGATTGAGTAGATTATCTTGGTTTTTTTTGCTAGTTGCATTCTTGTGTATGTTGCTCCCTGCCCATCTGCATTTTAAATCCTTGGAACCTGAGCCAAGGCTTTTAGGGTTTTGTTCTTCACATCTTGCTTTACATGTGGTAGACCCAGCAGAGATGCCAGAGTGAATATATCAACTGTAGGCAGTTTTGTTTCTAGTTCTAAAAGATCTTGTCTATCTGAGCTGTTACCATTAGGTGTGAGTGCTTTGTCTTAAGGCTTTAAATATGATCTGTTATGGAGATTGGCAGACTGTAGCCCAGGCCCACTGCCCATTTTTGTAAATAAAATTTTAGTGGAATACAGCCATGCCCATTGGTTGGTGGATCGTGTATAGTTGTTTTCACCCTATAGCAGCAGAATTCACTAGTTGCAACAGAGACCGTATGGCCTCTAAAGCCTAAAATATTTACTATTTGGCCTATGATAGAAAAAGTTTACCAACCTCTGTTCTAGATTATAGATTTCTTCTTGAAATGCCATGGTACGTAATTTTGAGATGAAATTATTTTTTTCAAATTTAAAAAGTTCTTTTTTCCCTCTTAAAGTTTATTTTTTGGTATATTAATAACAGTATACCTATTTGTACCCTGGGTGTACCTGATGTGTCACCATTGAAAGGAAATAAATTAGGGAATTAACCTTTAAAATTATAAAAAAAAAAAAAAAAAAAACCCTTTAAAATTATAATTGAAACTGAAATTACTTTATGATCTTGTCACATTATTTGAGGAGTATAATTAAGTCTTTATACGTTTTATTAATACTAATTCAGAGGATAGTTGTTCTAGAACTAACCTCAACATATTTTGATAGCATTTGGAAGAATGTCTTAGTACACCTATTTTCATGCACTCAAAAGACTCTCCTGAAATTGCTATAATATTTAATTAAAATGTTAAAATATTTAATTATTCTAAGCCACAGGGAATAACTCTTATAATTATATTTAGTCTAGGGAAGAAAGTAATTTGTTTTGCAAGTAGCACTGGCTTTATTAGCAATGCTATCAGTATATTACTATGTTATATTGTTTAAAACCTGATTAACTGTTATGTTACTGTAAAATACAATGTTGGTAGAAAGAGTTGAAAATGCATTTTAATATCAAATTAACATAATATGGCAGAACTCAGAGAAGCCTTATTTTAACTTTTTACTACTATATTAAAATTTTGACAAAGTACATCTTTTCAGAACTTACACATTGAGAAGCATTTTATTTAATTGAGGTAACTTCTGAGTAATCATAAAAAATAATAATTTAGCAATGTAACGACATCTAAAAATATCCTCATATTGTGAATTAAGGCCTTTGAGTAGAGTGTTTTATAAGCAGACTATCAACTTCTAGAGCAGCGTGGTCCAATAGAACTTTCTGCAATGATGAAAATATTTATATTCTGTACTGTCTAGTACAGTAGCCACTAGTCACATACGGATTTTGAGTACTTGAAAATGTGACTAGTGTGACCGAAGAATGGAAATTTTATGTAATGTTAAGTAATGTAACTAATTAGCTACATATAGCTAGGGGCTACCATGCTAGTTGAAAATATAAAGGTAAAATTAAGTAGAAGTAAAAATGAACTGAATGGGTATATGTTATATTTTGTAGGCTGGCTTTCCATTTATAGAAAGCAGATATATTACAGTTACTATATTTGGAAAAAATAATTTTTAACTTTTTGATAAATGTCTTGTAGAAAAAGATACTTAATCACTACTACAGCAGTGGTCAGAGAATGAATATATGCCTATTTTCATTTTGTCTCCAATGATGTGTCCATGTTGTCTGAGTTTCATCATCAGTGAAATTGATACAGTTTGAATATTTGGATATTTCATTTGAGTATTTTAAAATTATAAATCATTTGTGATGATGGTATTTCCGGTCCCGGATTTACTCTTGCATTTATTAGTTCAAGAGAATTTTTTTTCCCCCAAATAATTTTTTTTAATGTTTATTCATTTTTTGAGAGCTAGAGAGAGAAAGAATGCTAGTGAGGGAGGGACAGAGAGAGAGGGAGACACACAATCTGAAACAGGCTTCAGGCTCTGAACTGTCAGCACAGAGCCCAACACAAATCCCAAACCCACGAACCAAGAGATCATGACCTGAGCCAAAGTTGGACGCTTAAGTGTCTGAGCCACCCAGGCACCCATAGTTCAACAGAATTTTTATACAGGAATTTTCAAAGCACAAAAATAGCTGATTGGCAATATATTATTCCAGCAGTTATGGAATGATTTGATCTATTTGTATAGATTTATCAATAGATCTATATGTATAACATTTATTTTGAGGCTAGCAAATCCAACCACAGAGGTGTTTTTTTCTTTATTCTTTTAAATACATTTCTTGTTGGGGCGCCTGGGTGACTCAGCCAGTTAAGCGTCCAACTTTGGCTCAGGTCATGATCTCACAGCTTGCGAGTTCGAGCCCCGCGTCGGGCTCTGTGCTGACAGCTCAGAGCCTGGAGCCTGCTTCAGATTCTGTGTCTCCCTCTCTCGTTGACGCTCCTCTGCTCACATTCTGTCTCTCCCTCTCTCTCAAAAAAATAAACATAAAAAAATTAAATACATTTTTTCTTATAATAACCAGAATGTCATTTAAGTTAATTTTGTAGCTGTACTTATTTATGCCTAAATAAAGACTCATCTTCTACCTTTTCCATACTAATTAAATATATTCTTAAGAATTGAGTTTAAAGGTATGTAACTAAACTGTCAGGTGGTATATTGATGATCTATATTTTAAAAAATTTTGTGTAGAATCTTTTTTTTTTTTTTAATTTTTTTTTTCAACGTTTATTTATTTTTGGGACAGAGAGAGACAGAGCATAAACAAGGGAGGGGCAGAGAGAGAGAGGGAGACACAGAATCGGAAACAGGCTCCAGGCTCTGAGCCATCAGCCCAGAGCCCGACACGGGGCTCGAACTCACGGACCGCGAGATCGTGACCTGGCTGAAGTCGGACGCTTAACCGACTGCGCCACCCAGGCGCTCCTAGAATCTTTTTAGAATATAGTCTATTCAGTCTTTTCTTGGTGTATCTTTTTCATATAGTAGATTTTATTGAAGTGGTTCATACTTAATTTGAATTGAGAATTTTATAATCTAATTAGCATAGATGACCTTGGAAACTGTCAGCCAGACTGAAGGCTTTGAAAAACTATAGGCCTGACATAGATTGAATTTTTTATTTTGTCTTAATAACTTAAGGTCACAAAGCTTAGGAAATTTTGTGTGTTTAAAATCTTATTTAAAAATTCAGGCTGTCTCTATCATATTGATAAATTATAGCATGGATTCATTGTATTTTGAATCATTAATGAATTTTTTTTCCAAACAGAAAGAACTCTGCAACATGATACTTGATTGTTGTGCCCAACAAAGGACCTATGAAAAATTTTTTGGCTTATTAGCTGGGGTGAGTTCCAGCCTCATTTTCCTTGTTGGAATTTAATAGCGTCACTAAGGGAATCCTTAACATGAATATTGTGAATTACTGTGTCTTCTTTGTGGTCTGGTCTAATACAATAGCATATCTCTGATAAAATCTCGTTGCTCTTCCCTTCCTCAGGTTTCCTACCCTGTGTAGTTTCCTCCTTTCCTACTTCATTTTGTGGTGCCTTAACATTGCATAGGTCTCTTCCAGAACTTTTTGAGATTCTGTATGCTTTGTAACAATTTCCCAAAGAGGACAATTAAATGTTGCCTTTTCAAAATCTCAAAGCTGTTTTTGAAGTCAAGTGCATGTTCAGGCAGCACAAATAGATCATGAGTTAAAATAAGTTTTTAAATCTAAACTCTACCCACAGAGAAATATATTTGTATACTATGCAAATGTATGTGTCTATGATAAGATACTTGTATAATTTTGTTTTAGCATATAAATCGCAAGTAAATAGGGATGATATATATTATCCTTTTTTTTTTTTTTGAGCATTCTGTCATACAGCACAAAAAGATTGAGTAATGTGATGTATAAAAGATTTACTAATTTTTGATTCAATAAATTCAGGAGGATCTGATATACTCATAATGGTATTGACAGTCAACTTTTAGTAGTACTGACATTCAATTTTTTTTATTTGTTAGCGATTTTGCATGCTAAAAAAAGAATACATGGAATCCTTTGAAAGTATATTCAAAGAACAATATGATACCATCCATCGCTTGGAAACAAACAAATTGAGAAATGTTGCTAAGATGTTTGCTCACCTTTTATACACTGATTCACTTCCATGGAGTGTAAGTAGATGGATCGATATTTATACTTCCTTCCTAATCCTGTTATTCTCAAGTAGGTATTAAGTATAGTATAGCCGTACTTTTCCTATGTAGGAAATGTACTTTAAAATGAAATGTATAGTTGGGGTACCTGGGTGGCTTAGTCGGATAGGCATCCGACTTCAGCTCAGATCATGATCTCACGGTTAGTGAGTTCAAGCCCTGCGTCGGAGCCTGGAGCCTGCTTCGGATTCTGTGTCTCCCTCTCTCTTTCTGCCCCTCCCCCGGCTCATGCTCTGTCTCTCTCTCAAGAGTAAATAAACATTAAAAAAAAAAAAAAAAGATTTAAAATGAAATATATACCAAACTTTTACTGTAATGGCAGTCTTTGAGGCTATATTCAGATAACATGAGATCGAGAAGCTAAGTAAATAACATGAGTGTTAAGAAATACAACCCGGGGTGATATTAACAGTCCAAACATCACAGTGCTTTTTAAAAGTGATAGCTAGTGGTGTTTTCAGGGAAAACAATAGCTTTTTGTCTTCTCTGTGTGTGCATACATGCATGCACACTCATATACCACATACATCTTACTTTGGTGGTTATGTATCATGTAGCCATAGTTATTTAGAACAAGATAAGATATTCTTGATACAGAAATGTACACTGGATTGGAACTTGAAATGCATTCATGAAGCTGGCATTTATTGTACAACCTCTGTTCATCCAACAACCATTCATTTAGTTACTAGATAAGAGCCTAGTCACTTGAGAGAGATAGTGGGCATCCAGAGTGAATTATTTATGGTCTCTGCTTTCATAAGAAATATATAAGGTAAGGTATGCCCATAGTGCTAGTATAAAATAAAAAGTGATAGGTTATGAGAAAAGTGAAATTGAAAGAAGGAAATTACATCCAAGAGGAAAGAAAGAAAAGGATCACACTGTGGAATACCACAACCTGATGATAGAATGAAGCAACAAAGTGAGCTCATAAACATTGGATGGACTGTTGTAATACTGTAGGTACTAAACATGTCTAGCTGTACTAATAGGCATTTTGTGAGCAGACCTAGGAGCCTGATCATAATAATTTTTTTACTTCTTTCTTTTCCCTCTGGGACTGAAAATGAAATCAAGTTTTTAAACAATCGAACCAAATGGGTTTCTGGAACACAGAACTCATAAAAACTGGAGGTTACTTTTATTTTTATTTGTCCTAAAACCTCTCTCCGTTTTTAAGCCTCTATCTTAATATTCAGAACAAGCCATCACTCTTTCTGTCTTTACTCTTGTCGTATATGTCCTATACAAAACTATAGCCTAATGCTCTAAGTAGCAGTTTGCCCCAAACCCTTATACATCCATGTTTTGATGAGTGAGTTTTAGGAGCTAGTAATCTTTGCTTCAGCATTATATACTCATGGCAGAATATATCTCTGCTATAAAAAGCACATTACTCAAGAAAGAAAGAACTCTATTTCTGTAGCATCTTAGCATTATGAAAATTAGCATAGAGAGGTAGTCTTAAACTTTGCCAAGAAGTAATACTTACTAGGACAAAGAAAGATATTCACAGATAATTCTTTAGAGACACTTCAAGTTATCAGTGTTGGTCATTTTATCTTTTGAACAAAATAAACTTGTCTTTTTTAATTTTAATTTTCAGGTTCTTGAATGTATAAAGCTGAGTGAGGAAACCACTACATCATCCAGTAGAATTTTTGTTAAAATATTTTTCCAAGAATTGTGTGAATATATGGGTCTTCCTAAACTTAATGCAAGATTAAAGGATGAGTAAGTTTATCATTTTGCACTTTTTATTCTTACTGTACTCAGGAATTTTCCTCCATTTTAGCGACATAAGTCCACCCTTAGTCGTAAAAACAAGAGGTAAGCCCCTAGGACTTTCTTCATCCGTTAGTTACTACTCTGAATCTCATGTTCTGTGGCACAGGACAACATGTAATTTTAGTGATGGATTTTAGTCCCAGTAGAGACAGCACAGAATTAATGCCTCTTTGAATTTAGTTACAACACACAGGATTATTTTGCATGCCCACTGGAGTTTTCCAATAATGAGTGCTTACAGTTTTATTTTCATTTTTAATGCTAATTTTGAACCTTAGAATATTAATTTTTGTGTTATCAGTGGACAATTGTGAATATATACAGATGATTCAGTCATGTATTTGTTCACATTATTACACTGCATTAGGGCCTTATTCCAGGACTGTCGTGTAATCCCTATCCCAGTTTTCTTATTTCCTGTATATTCACATTGCCTCCTGCCACTCGCATCGGCTTCTACTGCATTCACACTACTGAAATCATCCTTTCAGATTTCTTAGTGACTATCTGCCAAATCAAGTACTTTTTCTCAGCCCTCACAGCCCTCACTTCCCAGCCTCCCTTAGACAGTTGACCACTTCCTCACTGTGGCTCCTCACTTTCTTGTCATTCTGCCTTACTCTTCATGGTCTCTGCTCTTCAGCCTCCCTCTCCTCTTCGCCACAGTTTCTATTCTGGGCTCAACATGCCCCCTCTGTGCTATTCTGTCTACTCCCCTTGGCTTCAGAGACTTACTTATTGGTCTCCATCTACTTCACCAGGTTTATCTCCCCCCCTCTCCACAGTCTGCACCAACATTGCTCCACTCGTTCGTACTTCCTTACCTCCACAGCTAGAAATATACACTCGTGGTCTATCCATCAGACTCTTCCTCATTCTTATTTGTCAGTTTTTTCTATGAAACGGTTTGTCCTGCTGGTTAGTCATTCGGTGTAGCACTCCAAAGGACATGTCCAAACCACCTTGTACTGTTAATGTTTTCTGTTTTTTCCCCTCCATAGAAACAGTAATTACATGCAGTCTTCATCCATCACTTCTTCCTTTTGTTGACGATTTTTCCCCAACCCCCAATGCCATGCATAGTGCTGTGCATGCATCCATGTGGATATATGTATACAACAGAGATTTGTTTTTACTTTGCATTATATACATTCACATACTGTGTGTGTGCGCGCGTGTTTGTATATGTTGCACAATATGTGTGTGGTGTATAAAAATGATTTTAAATCCTCTGTTGTATATTTATAGAAATCAAGTATAGTAAATTATGACTTGACCCTATTCATTTTATTTAGATAGCATGTAGCCTAACCTAATAAATGATATAAATCACCTCCTTGATTGTATTTCATTTATTAATTTCGTAATACATAGAAAATCTGCAAAATGACTACATATGAACTTTGCCTTTTAATCTTCAAGCAATGTGTTCTCTTTTCATTTTTTTCTTCTTTTAGAACCCTACAGCCATTTTTTGAAGGGTTATTACCCCGAGATAATCCAAGAAACACTCGGTTTGCCATCAACTTCTTTACTTCTATAGGACTTGGAGGTTTAACGTAAGGATAATTTTCAGGATTTTTTTTTCATCTTATAAAGCTATCCCACAGTTGCCTTTGGAGCAAAAACTAACAGAGGTTGTATCCTTAATTAGGGATGAATTGCGCGAGCATCTCAAAAATACACCAAAGGTCATTGTGGCACAGAAACCAGACGTTGAGCCAAATAAATCCTCTCCTTCCTCTTCCTCTTCCGCATCTTCATCTTCAGAGTCTGACTCCTCTGCCTCTGAATCGGACAGCAGTGATAGCAGTTCGGAGTCTTCCAGTGAGGAAAGCGATTCTTCATCCAGCAGTAGTCAGAGCTCTGCCTCAGGTACTGAAACTCATTTATAATTGATTGGGCTCTTTTCTAACAAGTATATTGCTGGTGATGTTTACAGTGAGGGAAGAAAATAAGTTGATTGCTTAATTATTTTAGAGTTCAGTTGTTTAAAAGCCACGATTAATAATATAAATGATCATCTGTCACTGCTGGAGTCTGTAGTGAATTACATCATTTATAATGCTAAGATTGGCTGTTGGAATCTTTTTCATAGAAATGAAGATATTTCATTGGTAAATATTTATTTGAATGATGACTGAAATACCATACATTCATAATGCCTGCAGTCCAGCTTACAGCTTTCCTGGTGTTTGTATTTTAAATAAATTATAGGGGCGCTTGGGTGGCGCAGTCGGTTAAGCGTCCGACTTCAGCCAGGTCACGATCTCGCGGTCCGTGAGTTCGAGCCCCGCGTCGGGCTCTGGGCTGATGGCTCAGAGCCTGGAGCCTGTTTCCGATTCTGTGTCTCCCTCTCTCTCTGCCCCTCCCCCGTTCATGCTCTGTCTGTCTCTGTCCCAAAAATAAATAAACGTTGGAAAAAAAAAAAGGTATTAAATAAATTATAGTTTTTTACTTTAATTAGTGAGAGTTTGTGTTAGTTACTGACACGTGCCATGCATCGAATGCATACATACTTCGCAATTGTACAGCTCTAGAAATTTTCATGAGAAGATCATATCCATGTGCTAGCTACCCATAACAAGAGTTAATAGCTACTGCCACTCCCCTGTCCACTGCCTCATGTTAGCCACTACTCTCATTTGTGATTCCATAAATTAGTTGTGCCTATTTTTAACTTTATCACTATGTTTTGTGAACTCCTTTGTCTGGCTTATCTTTCACAATCACTTTTGTGAGCTTCATCTGTAATATTGCATTTAATTATAGTTCATTCTTTTTGCTGTATAGTTTTCCACTATATGAGTATGTTACAGTTAGTTTAACATCTCTTTTACTCAGTAACAATTTAGATTTAGAAATATTCCCGTGAATACTCTTATTTACATTTGGTATGTGTATATATACATGTACATACGTATACATATGTATACACATACACATACATATATACATATACATATACATATACATATACATATACATATACATATA
>NW_024412395.1:60413487-60470222 GCF_014898765.1 Herpailurus yagouaroundi | reverse complement strand
ATATACATATACATATACATATACATATACATATACATATACATATACACACATATGCATTTCAGTTGGGTGTGTACTTAGAGATTCACTGCGAATTCCTGGGTTGTAGGTTGTGTGTACGTTTAGCTTCAGTAGATACGGCCAGTTTTGCAAGTGGTTATTTCAGTTTATGCCCCCATCAGCCGTGTATGAGAGCTCTAGTTGACCCCAACCTTGCAACACTTCACTTGGCTATCTTTTTCATTTTAACCGTTCTGGTAGATGTGTCATGGTATTGCATTGTGGTTTTAATTTGCATTTTCTTGATCGCTAATGAAATTGAGCACTATTTTATATTATTATTGGCCATTTGGGTAGTTTCCTTTTTTTTTTTTTTTTTTTAATTTTTTTTTCAACGTTTATTTATTTTTGGGACAGAGAGAGACAGAGGATGAACGGGGGAGGGGCAGAGAGAGAGGGAGACACAGAATCGGAAACAGGCTCCAGGCTCTGAGCCACCAGCCCAGAGCCCGACGCGGGGCTCGAACTCACGGACCGCGAGATCGTGACCTGGCTGAAGTCGGACGCTTAACCGACTGCGCCACCCAGGCGCCCCAGTTTCCTTTTTTTAAATGGCTATTCAAGTCCTTTGCTACCCACTCTTTTTGTTTGTTTTATTGTTATCTTTTTGTATAGATTTGTAGGAGTTCTTTAGGTTTTCCGGACATGTATCTTTGGTTGCACATATATATTGCAAATAGTTCCGTTCCATTCTTGTATGTCCAGCCCTGTGCAGCTGCCAGAGCTCTGCCGGTCTCTCTGTCCCTCAGCAGCAGCGCTGAATCAGCAGACAACCTGCAGGGAGCAAGTGGCTATATTATGTCAGCTTACCTCTCTATGGTTCTGCCTTCTCTTGAATCTTGGTCCTTATTCTACGTAAAGAAAGTTGAAAAAATAGTACAGAAAATTCCCATATAGCCTTCACCCAACTTCTCCTGGTGTTAGCATTTTACATAATCATAGTTCAATGATCAAAGCCAGGTAATTAACATTGAAACAACACATTAAACAAACAACAGATCTTATTTGAATTTCACCAGTTTTTCCATTAATGTCCTTTTTCTTGTTCCAGGATCCTACATGCATTTAACTGTATTTCTCGTAAGTCCTCTATAACCTGTTGATAGTTCTTCACAGGCTTTCCTTGTTTTTAAAGGCTTTGATACTTTTGAAGTCCTCTGGTTACTTATTTTTTAGAATGCCCTTCAATATGGAGATCTGTCTGATGTTTTTACATGATTAGATTGAGGTTATGCATTTTTGGACAGAATGTCATAGAAATGATATGTTCTTAGTGCATGTTATCTGGGAGTTCATAATACTGGCATGACATTAACTGATCACTTGGTTAAGTTGATATCTGCTGGATTTCTTTCTGGAAACTCCTTTTCTCTGTAAATTAATGTGTTGTAGAGAGATAATTTGTTCAATTTTAGCATCTATCTTTGGACCTTGTCTGCAATACGTAACTGCCGTGGTGTTTGCCGAATGTGATGTTTATGTTTGTCTTTTTTCTTCTACACTTAATAATTGAATTTCTTCTGTAAGTAAGAGTTGTCCCTCAATCCCCATTTATCTATTAACTGTATATTTCATCAGTCTGGACTCATGGATATTTATCTTATTCTATGAGTTAAAATCCAGTACTATCATTTATTTTGTTCAGATCATTTCAGCTTTGGCAGTTAAGAGCTCCTTCAGGTTAACCCCTGTGTTCTTTCAACATACCCCCATCCTTTTTTTTTGAGCACCACCCGTCTTTAGAACATCTCAAGTTGTTTAAGATCTTTATTGCCTCTAAACAGAAGATTTTACATTTTTATCTGGCACTTCTAGTTGTTTTCAGCAGGAGCCCTGGTCTTCCACAGCTTTCTCCATTCTCCCTGGAAGTGGAAATGCTGTAGTAAAGGATTTTCAAATGTGCCATTTTCTGAGGAGGTCTCTGTTGTTTTCCCCAGGGTCAACTCTGCTTTCTTCCATTGTAGCATCTTAGTCTGAATAAGACGTAGTCTGATTGTCCAAAATGCATGTCATTTCTTCTTAACTTCTTAATGCGTATTTCAGAGAAGCAGCACTTTTCCCCGTAGTCTTAGTAGGTTGGAAGGTTGATCTTTACACTCTGGTTCTCTGGCTTGTGGCACTTGAAAGTGTGTCACGTAATGTGTGCAGCCAGAATTGTGGGACTCTTGGTGTTTTAAATTATCAGAGTAAGATTCCATTTGTCCACAGGAAGTCTTATTCTTGAATTAAAATATATTAACATTGTTCATTTAATATTCACCTCTTTTAATTCTAAAGAATTTGTTATTTCATGGTTATCTGTTTTGAGAACAGATGAGAACACAGCATGAATTGCTGCAATAAGGGATCTTGCTGATTCAAAATTAATTTGCCTCATCATACAATTTCAGTAGAGAGTTTTCAGTTTTATTAGTAAAATATTAAACAGCATAAAAGCGGTATGAACTATCCCCAAATTAGAAAATTGTAAAGCAAATGCCAAAGACAGGAGATTGCACATTGTGGTGGGGCTCGGGTTCTCATGTCAGCAAAGCCCTGAGAGTAGCATAGAGTAGGGTCAGAGAGACATTGATGGAGCACACAGCCAGATGGTTTCTGCTTGGCGAGCTGCTGCTCAGCTGAGCTGCTTGATAGGAGCCAGAGAAATAAATCCTTAGTGGCAAACCAATGGACTGTGCCAAGGGTAGGCATTTGGCAGAAGAAATACAGGTTGGTACGGTGAGATTTGGGTGGAGATAGGACGAAGGTGGACACTTCTCTTCCATATTTTCTTCTTTCTGTATGTATATGAATTTGACAGAAATTTTGGTCATCTCAGCACCTTTGATTTATGTACCCAAAAGAAATCACACAGATAAAGTGATTAAATTTGTTTTATACCTTAAAATTTCACTGTGATTATTTAACATTTATATTTGTGATTCTATCAGATTAAATTGTTCTAGGCCTTTTCAGAAGAGTTTTCTCAGAAATCAAGCCTTCATGGCTCTCATAAAGCCTGTGATTATGTCATAACATCACTTCTCTTTCTGGTGCAGGTAGTGCTTCTCTGATAGCAGAACTGTTGTTTTTTGTAGGAAGAGGTTTTTATTTGAAAAATATATATTCAGGCTGTTAAGCAAACTAGTCATCCCTTTCCCCTTTAAGGGGGCTATTGCTGGCATGTATTTTGATTATTAACGTAACCAGATCTGACACAGTACTTTACTTTATATGACATAATGCACATGGGCTGAAATTTCTGTTTTTGAATAAAATTTGTAATGGAAATATACCATGCTAGTCACCTTATAAAAAAAATTTACATTTGCTGTAGTTCATTTAAAGTTTCCATTTACTGCTTTTAGTCTAAGGATCAAAACAGTACTTTGGTAACTAATGATTATATTCTTAAAATTATGCATCTCGTGAAATATTGTCATTAGACTTTCCGTTCAGTCAATTTACTTTTGCATCCAGTTTATCTGAATTAATAAGCCTGCAATGGACCAATAAATGTCATTGTTAAATTATGAAATTAAAGATTAAAATTAAAGCTAACTATTTCATTTTACATGTGCAGCTAAAGATAAAAGAAAAAAGGGACAAGGGAACACCAGAAGTAAAGAAGTAGATAAATTGATCAGGAAACAACACACACATGATAGGAAACAAGAAGAAAGAAGACTGGAGCAAAGGCATCAGGAAATAAGGACTGAAAGAGAAAGGAGGTCAGAAAAACATAAAGATAAAAATTCAAGAGAGCCAAACTGGAGAAATCCCGTAATAAAATACAGTGCAGACAGAGGTGTCCCTGCTGAACGAAATAGTTACAGTAGAATCATGAATGACAGAGACCAAGAAATGCACACAGATTTGGAAAATAAGCATGGTGATCCCAAAAAGAAGAGAGGAGAGAGAAGAAATTCTTTTTCTGAAAATGAGCACAGGCACCGAAATAAGGACAGTGAACATTTTACAAGAAAAGATAGGTCAAAGTCAAGAGAAAAGAACAGAAAACATTCGGGTTCTAGAAGTGATGAGGATAGATGTCAGAATGGTGCTGAGAAGCGATGGGAAAAATCGAGCAGACGCTCTGAACCCTCCAGAGAATCCAGGAAACATCCAGACCGGCGAAGAGAAAAGTCTCCAACAAAGCAAAAAAAGTAATGCTACAAAATTACAGAAACTGAACTTGCCTTATATTCAGTTGAAACAAATTATTTTTTACATTAACGAACTTTATAGAGAATTCTTGTATAAAGTACTGGTTTGTATTTGTACATTTAAAATTTTTTCATTTTAAACATGTTTTATAATTGATACATCTCAAGGCCCTTCACATAAAATTATTTGAAAAGTTTCACCAGAGAGGGATGTAATCTTGCTTATATTTTGTTAATAAAATGATCAAATGCTCATTGAATCAGTGATTTTTTTTCATTGACAAAATTTTTTTTTCCTGATGTTTCCAATTGTTTACAGAACTATTATATGAATTAGTAGTGGCTTTTTTTAATAGATATAACTAGAGACCAAAATAGGTGAACCATTTCCATGTAACATTTTTGCTTTGTTATGAGATGCTATGAACCTCTTTTAGGAGTCACCCTTTTTTACAAACGAATTATTTCAAGTCTCATATTACATCTTGAACAAGATAGGTATGTGTACTTTTTTTTAACAGGTGTTTTCATGAAGCTATGGGTATGTTAGTCTTTTAAACAGATACACAGTTATATTATTTATAATTAGGACTTCTCTGTTTAATAACATTTCTTCTCTCTGGACTGCTAGATTAACATTTAATTGAAATTCTTTGTGATTAGTGCATTTTCTGAGCTTTGACATTATATTGTTGTTGGTGAGTTAACGTGTATTTAACTTTTAATTTAGATTAACGGGTTGTTGGAAAATATAGTCATGAGAAATGTGAACAGCTTAACTGAAATAATTCCACTTTTTTATAAGAATTTTAAAGGTTTCCATCGTTGTAACTCTCACCAATTAATATGTGGCCATATTATTTATTACTTTTGGAATAAAATACTGCCTCTGAAATTTTAGATTTACCTGCATTTAACCCTACTTACCAAATAGACAACTTGTGCTTGTTCACTTTTAAAGTACATAAAATCCATTTTAGCTGATGTCTGGTTTCAAGAGTAATGGGACCACCATCTTTAATGTTTGACTTTCAGGCATTTTCTGATTCAAAATGTTTTCTATTTTGTTCAAAAACTGGAGTATAAGTAACAATAAAGTCCATGTAAATAAATAAATATTATCCTCTCCTCCTCCTATCCTCCTGCCCCGCAAAAACAAAACAAAACAAAAAAAGTATTAATTGACTATGGCAGCCTGGAAAAATTCTTTTTAGCACTTTCTCCTCCTGTGGTGGTTAGAAGATGCTGAGTTGTCATTAGAAGGTACTGTGATGGGCACCGTGCATTTTACAGAACTATGAAGCTCAGCAAACTGGATTTAAGGAACACATAGCGCTGTGAGCCCTAAAGGAAATAAATGAGGGTTTATTTTTGTAACTGAACCCTAAACTTGGGGGATGGTAAAAAGGAAAAAAAAATGGACTAAAAATTTTAGCTTTTTTTTCTTCAAGTTTAAAATTTCTAAATGTAAAAATAGGAAACCATTCTTTTAATTGAGTAGTAAGGACCTTAAAGAGTTATTAAAGTAGATAATTTTTTAAACATAATATTTATTGGGCTTCTCTTATGTGCCCAGCCCTGTTCTAGGAACTAGAAATAAAGCCATGAGGAAAACAAAGTCTCAGTTCTCACTGGGGTTCGGACTATAGTTGGTAGGGAGAAGAGGTCATGATACTAGCGGGTGGTTGGTAATTTTCCATAGGGAAGTCATAGATCTCTGATAGGGTGACTTTGCCCAGATTGTTAAAGGAAGAAGGTATGTGTAGATTGCTATGGGGAGGAACGTAAGCAAAAAGAGCTGCTTGGGTATAGATGTTTCTTTATAACAAATATTGTCTGGAAATTTATGTTAACATTTCCTATTCAACTAGTTGGATTTTTTTTTCCTCTTCACTATTTTATTTACTTTTTTTTTTTTTAATATTTATTTTTGAGGGGGAGAGTGCGCAAGCAAGGGAGGGACAGAGAGAGAGGGAGACAGGATCTCAGGGCAGGGCCCAATGCAGGGCTTGAACCCATGAACCACAAGATCATAACCTGAGCCAAAGTTGGTCACTTAACTGAGCCACCCAGGCACCCCTATTTTATTTACTTTTAACAAAAGCAGTGAACAGAATACCTAACTATCTTTAAGCAGATGTATTTGAGTGTAACTGAATCCCATCAGGGCACAGTGAATGGGAGTCAAAGGGACAGAACGGTACTGTTGTCTTCACAGTGCATTTCTACAGCATCAAATACGGTATGCTTACATGCAAACTCTGCCATTCACTCTTGTTCTTTTAATATGTGGACAAGAAACATGTTGACTATGTTTGCCATTTCTGACTTTTTACTTCTTAGGATTAGCTTTTTTTTTTTTTTTAAGGATCGGCTATGACCTATATATTTTGCATGCATTACTCACTGTTTTTCTGTTTCTCAACTTGTTGCATCCAGGGTTTCTCTGTCGCTAGTATGTCCCTAACGACCTACGCCCATAGTCATCCCCTTTATGTTACTTCAGAATCCATACCATCTCTCAATCTCTTCTTCAAGCATCACACTTTGACCACTGCCCATCCCGCTCACCTGCTTTACTAGTGCTCTTCTAGGAATCTTTTCATTTCATCAGAACTTCAGATGTATTGACTTTGTGAAAATTTCTCATTGCCCTTCCAGTTTTTCACTTGCTTGTAGGAAAAGATTCAGGTTCATATTGAGTAACTTATTACCATTTCACTTGAAAACTGGCTAACTGCACGTTTCAGTCTCACTAGGCTTTTATCTGACCTATGCCACCTGCTGGCTGTTGACTTTTGTGCAGGTCCTTTGACCTCTGTGTCTCCATTTTCTCATTTGTACAACAGTATAATAGTGCCTCCCTTAAGTAGAAGATCTCTGTGACATGAACAGGGCATAGACCTAAGTGCTCGGTGTTACTATCTTTATTGTTATTTTTGTCACTAATGCTGACATAGTACCACTAGACCAGGAATTGCCAACTCAACACAAACAAGACCAGTCACACTAGGGAGTGGAGCCCCTTAAAGGCAGCAACGGTTACTCTGTTCCAGTTGTGCTTTTAAAAAGAAGTCCAGGGACACCTGGGTGGCTCAGTCAGTTAAGCGTCTGACTTCGGATCAGGTCGTGATCTCATGGTTTGAGTTCGAGCCCCATGTCGGTCTCTGTGCTAACAGCTCACAGCCTGGAGCCTGCTTCGAATTCTGTGTCTCCCTCTCTCTCTATCCCTCCCTGACTAGTGCTCTGTCTCTCTCTGTCTTTCAAAAATAAATAAATGTAAAAAGAAAAAAAAATCTTTTAAAAAGAAGTCCAGGGCGCCTGGGTGGCTCAGTTGGTTAAGCTTTGGACTTCGACTCAGGTCATGATCTCACAGTTGGTGAGTTCAAGCCCCCTGTCGGGCTTTGTGCTGATAGCTCAGCCTGGAGCCAGCTTTGGATTCTGTGTCTCCTTATCTCTCTGCTCCTCTCCCACTTGCACTGTTTCTGTCTCTGTCTCTGTCTCTGTCTCTCTCTCAAAAATAAACATTAAAAAAAATTTTTTTAAGAAGTCCAAAGACTGACAAATCTGCCAGATTCTCAAGAGAATTAAAGAATTAAGATTTTTACATAGCTTCTGATTTTTTTTTTAATTTTTTTTCAACGTTTTTTATTTATTTTTGGGACAGAGAGAGACAGAGCATGAACGGGGGAGGGGCAGAGAGAGAGGGAGACACAGAATCGGAAACAGGCTCCAGGCTCTGAGCCATCAGCCCAGAGCCTGACGCGGGACCGAACTCACGGACCGCGAGATCGTGACCTGGCTGAAGTCGGACGCTTAACCGACTGCGCCACCCAGGCGCCCCAGCTTCTGATTTTTGAAAATGATTTATTTTTAAGTTTAAAACAGCCCAAAGTTATTTTATTAAAACTCCACACATTATGATCTCTTTGGGTGAATTAGCTTTTGAGTAGCTAGTTTGTAACTCTAGACCCTCAAAAGCTATTATTTAATCTTGAAATGACACTATTTGTTACACCAACCTCATCACTCTTTTACTTTCTGCTCAATAGTGGGAGAAGTTTTCTGTCATCTTTCGTGAGAAAACTCATTTACTTTGCTAACCTCAGCAGTCCCGTCTTGCTCTAAAACTTTAGCTGAGTTTTAGTTCTCCACTTCATTGGCCTACTCCTCATTTTTCATGGATCCAAAATACAATTCATTTTTCCTCAGAGCCACATCTTTTCTCACTTAGCTGCAGTCAATTCCACAGATCTCCCATTTTTGAATTTTCAAAGCTGGTCCCCTCTCCCCAGATCACCAAATTCTATCAGTATTGCTTTTGGAAATCTTTGGCATATGTCACTGTCTTCCCACCCAGAATGCCACCACCACCATAGTTCTGGCCCTTTGTATGTTGTGGCCTGACTTAGTTTATTCATCATCCTACTGTGCTCCAAGTACTGCTCCGAGGAGATAGCAAAGAGCAAACAGGACCTGTTTTCAATTGAGCCTAAGTCCTTGCAGGGGAAAACAAAATAAAGTTTAAAAAGTAAAAACTCACACTTTGAAAAATGTTAGCTATTCAGAAAGGTCAAAAGAATAGTACAGTGACCACCTATGTGCTATCTACCTCAATTCTGAACTCAATAATCTAAAGTATTATTTCCATCCTGTCACTTCTTTGTACTTTGAAGTTCAATGACTCCTCTAGCCTAGAGGATAAATGTAAATTCCCAGGCTGTTACTCTGTCTGGTTTCCTTAAAGTTCAAGTTCAACCTGTCTTTCTTAATGTGTGTTCTAGAAGCTGCCATCCTTTGAGCACTACTTTGGGGCAGGCAGTTTAGAATCCCTAAGTTTCACATCAACAACTGTAAGGTAAGAAGATATCCCAGTTTTACAGCTTGCACACTGGTGTCTACCCAGCTAAAGTGTGGCAAGGCCAGGACTCCACCCATCGCTTTATCTCACATGACTGGTGAAAGATTTTTTTCTTAAGGCTACCCTACCACACAAACCCTGCAATAGCTGGGCTGCTTATTTACTGTCCTGAAAAGACACTGCTGTTTCTCTCATTTCTGAATTTTTGCCTCCTTCCTACCCTCCACCTGAAATTTATCCTTCTTCTATTCACCTACCCAAGATTCAACACACATCCACCTTGCTATTGATGTGAAAGTTGCTCTGATGTAGAACCCAACAATGGCTCTTCCTTCTATATCGTTTGATGCAATTCAAGGCACATGCAGTAAAGAGCATGTGATTAGCACCTGTATATTGTACTGCGAGATCACTTTTATTTTTTATCTTACCCCCTTAGGTAGATAATACATTAATCAGCCATGAGTTTTGTGTTAAATATTGCCTTTCTGTCTGCACCTTGTATAGACCAGAGCTTCTTAACCTCAGTAGTATTGACATTTGGGGTCACTTAATTATTGTGGGGGCTGTCCTGCACATTGTACAATGTTTACCAGTATCCCTGGCCTTAGCTGCTAGATGCCAGTAACACCAATCTCCCAGTCAATAACAATCAAAAATGTTTCCAGACACTGCCAAGGTAATGTCGTCCCTAGCTGACCACCACAGCCATAGACCTAGCACTTAGGAACTACCCTTCAGTGGATCACAATAATAGTGCTTATTCTGGGAACATCACTGTGCCCAGTCATATGAAGCTGTGTCTTACTATTCTGTCCTCTACTTTTTGTAAGGGTAAGATTTGTTTTAAATGAGTATTTAATACTCATTTAATAGAGTAATGGACAGCAATGTTCCAATTGTTTTTGTTTGAGCAAAATACCGTATCATTTTAGGGAAGACATTCTTGTTGACATTTTAAGAGGGAGTTTTTTTTTTTTTTTTTTTTGCAAATGGATGCATGATTCTTAGCCTGTTAATAAGATTGTCTCCTATAGGTTCTGGTTTCTCACTGTAACTGTTTTTTTATAACCGATACATTTTAGGAATGGAAAATAACCAGTTGTGACCATTGTATTATTTTTAATCCTATAATAGAGAATTAGATTATCCAATAACCAAACACCTCAATTTTTGATCAAACACTTCAGTGACCATCAAATGGTTGCTAAAGTGAATTAACTAGTCATTTAATTAGTAATTTCATGCATCATAAGACCTAAAAGATTGGGAAAATGGGATTTAATCTCCTACGAGTTAGAGTCCCTCCAGGAAAAGATCCTGAAACAAGTATCTGGTATGAATTAAGAGTCCTTATGAGTCCCATACTTTATATAACACCTTGTTTTGTTTAACCAGAGATTGTCCCTTCCCCAACAGTTTTTATGACGAATACATGTGAAGTCCCTTTGAAGGCTGTACTCAGCATTTGCAATTTTTGTCTGAGGATTATTCCTTCTCTCTGATCAGATAATTCTGAGAACCTGCCAATAAAAGCACTCCTTGGGGAGCCTGGGTGGCGCAGTCGGTTAAGCGTCCGACTTCAGCCAGGTCACGATCTCGTGGTCCGTGAGTTCGAGCCCCGCATCAGGCTCTGGGCTGATGGCTCAGAGCCTGGAGCCTGGAGCCTGTTTCCGATTCTGTGTCTCCCTCTCTCTCTGACCCTCCCCCGTTCATGCTCTGTCTCTCTCTGTCCCAAAAATAAATAAAACGTTGAAAAAAAAAAAAAAAAAAAAAAAGCACTCCTTTGCCTGGCCATACAGAGGACCCAATCCCCTGAGCAATGTAATGGTTTCAGGAATGAGCATGTGACCTGAGCTGATCTACCCAGAATCCTTCCCCGGTAGTTCTGCAGTTTGGGGCGTGAAACACAGGGCCATGTCTAAAGGCACACAGAGCAAGAAGGCTGTTTATTGAAGCTGGAGCATCCATGGTCCTGGGGAAACAGCCAATCTGCAGTAGAAAGGAGCAGTGCATCTCAAAAGCAAGCAGCCCCCAGATGGAGGCGGAGACAATTCTGTTTGAGTCCCTAATTAATTGAAATGTGGCTGAAGCTAAACTCTCAGTTTTATGAGCCAATGAATCCTTTTTCTGTTTAAGCTACTTGATCTGGATTTATACCACTTGCACTAGAAACATCTGTATTAATTCAGGGTGATTCCTGTTGATGAACAGGATGGAATCATTTGGACGGTAAAGGCAGCTATTCCACCTCACCATATTTGTGCTTACCTACTTTTACTCAAAGAAAGATAGAAGGAAATAAATATATACCCAATAAAGATGTCCTGTGGAAAAAATACAACAAAGTGCCTTTGGGTGGCTCTTAGTACTTTATAGAAACATCTAAGTGAGCGATTTAAATTAGGTTAATTTTATTACTAGTGATTTTAAATGAGGTTAATTTTAAATGAGGTTAATTTTATTACTGATGATCTATTTTTGTCGATAACAGAACCTCACTTTTCCCATAGCACTCTTTGTGGGCTCTGAAATGTATTGTACAGATGTAACAATTCAATTCACAAACAAAAATTGGTTTCATATTACCAATGAAAAGGACTAACTGCAGCTATTTTGAGAGCTATAATACCTCCTTTAAGCCACAAAGATACTTTACCTTAACAACTAATGTATTCTCCTGATCATTTACAGTATGAAATACTGAACAGTAAGGACACTGCAAACACTTGCAATCCTCTTACACAATATAAAGGCAGTCTGAAAATCCCATTATATACAAATACCTGCAGACTCTTCCTTCAAATACAAAATGCGAAAGTAAATATTGCCACCATTCCTCAAGTTTTGAGAATAATTTTGTTTGTGTCCTTAACAGTATTTTTTGTCTAAAAAGGGAGAAAAGGAAATTCTTATGGGTAGTTTTCCGAAGAGAGAAAAGAGAAGAGGATAAATTGTATTTGTGGCTCATGAAAGATCCCGCATTGCTCACCTTGGCTAGCGGCAAGTATTGGAGAAGTGGTAAGAGAGGTGAGAGGCGCCGGGGAGGAGCCGGGAGTTGCCGATAAAAAAGTCCTCTACTGTACATACTTCTCAGAGGTCAGAAGTTCAATTATACATTCCTTTGTAGCCCCAGGTTCAAATCTAAAAATCTCTTGCAGATGCTCAATGATTAACAAACAGGGAAACAGAATATTTTGGTTTATTTGCTAGGCAGAATAATTTGATAAACTTTAGGATTCCTGCGATTTTGTGAAGTTTTAAATGAAGAATCAACTACTGTTAGCCCAATTGGAGTCCAAACATAACTATTTTAGAGTAGAGCAAGAGAAAGTAGGAGACAAGAACATATTAGCTTAAAACCTAGGACACCAAAATGAAGGTAAAATTTATGCATAACATCAAATTAAAGGAAAAATGCACAGAGGCAAAGGAAGTGTAAATGAGTAAAAATTACTTTAGAAAATTGTTTGACAGCATCCGCTAAACTTGAACATACATGCTTCCTATCAGCCGGCAATTCCACTACTAGGCGTTCAATAGTGCATAGTAGAACACTACCCGTTAAATGAGGGGAGGTTGGTAAAAGGGTACAACCTTTCCATTATAAGATGAGTAAGGGGAAGATCTAATATATAACATGGTGACTATAGTTGATAACACTGTATTCTATCATTGAAATTTGTAAAAAGCAGAACATAAATGTTCTCACACAAAAAAGTGA
Organism: Herpailurus yagouaroundi; assembly: GCF_014898765.1. Lineage (NCBI taxonomy): Eukaryota > Metazoa > Chordata > Mammalia > Carnivora > Felidae > Herpailurus > Herpailurus yagouaroundi. Next base: position 60,457,432 of record NW_024412395.1, on the reverse strand, counting down.
GAAGTGAGGTGATAGATGGGAGAAAACTCACAATGTATATATACATCAAATCATCATTTTGTGTACTTTAAATATCTTACAATTTTATTTGTCAATTATACTTCAATTAAGCTGGAGAAAAAAACACTGCATGTTGGGTACCTACTTACACAAACAGTAAGAACAGTGAACTTTTTAAATCTTTTTTCTTCCCAACAGAAATATGTACATATGTGCACCAAAAGATGTGTAAAAGAATGTTCAGAATAGCATTATTCTTAATGCAAAAAATTGGAAACAACTCAAATGTCCAACAACTGTAGAATGAATAATAAATTAGTAGTTTATTCATGCAATGGGATACTGTACAGAAATGAAAATAAAACCATAGGTATGTCCAATATCATAGATAAAACAAGAGAGCATATACTTTGGGATGTCTGGGAGGCTCAGGTGGTTAAATACCTACTCTTGATCTCAGCTCAGGTCTTGATCTCAGGGTCATGAGTTCAAGCCCCATGTTAAGCTCTGTGCTGAGCATAGAGCCTACTTTAAAAAAAAAGGCACATATGTTGAACAAAATAAGTCAAATTCAAAGGAGCACATGTTGTATGTTCTGGACAGTATGAAGTAGGAAAGCAGGCAAAACAATCTAGTGAGGATAGTGGTTACTCTGGGGGAGGAGAGTGGAGTATGTTGAGAAAAAGGATAAATGGGACTATGGGGATGCTGGTATTGTTCTAATCCCAAACATAGGTGTTAGTTACACAATGTCTTTATTTTGTGCCAGTGCATTGACTGATAAATGCTTAGGATTTGCATACTTTCTTTTCAGTAGCAAAAGCAAGTTAAAAGAAAAAAGATACAGATGTGTAAAATCTCCTATAGTAAACTGTGCTTTTGACCTTCTTTCCAATTCAAATGCAGTTGGAATTATTGCCTCATGTAAACGGTAACCAAAGGTGTGTGATGTGGGAGACTGCACCATGGCCATTTCTCTAATCCCTTTCCTGGTGCCACTTATCATTAAGAGGTATATTCTTATTACTGCACTGTTGAAACCAAATGAGATACCCAACACTGAAGCTGAGTTTTTAATCCGAATCCTAGTTCAAATTTTGGCCTGCTCACAATAGGAATCTATTTTTACACCTCTGTGAGAGGTTTGCATGTGGGTATATGACTTGCTTTGGCCAACAGACCATTAGCACACATGATGCACAGGGAAGCTTGAATAGTCTTATGCATTGGGGCTTGTCCTCTCTGATGCTAGAAATCTTTCCTTTACCAAGTGCATGAGCCCATGCTAAGCTTGCTGGATCATGAGTGGCTGTGGCCATGCCATTAGCTGACACCGAGCCAATTGCCACATATAAAAAAAAAAGCACCCGCACCCCTCCAGACCAAACTGGCTGCCAAGCACCAAATGGGAGTGGGCCCTGACCTGGCTGGCACAGACCAGGAGGCAACCCTCAAAGCTTTAAGAATTAATAAATGTTTCCTCCTTAAATCATTGGATTTAGAGTAGTTTGCTACACAACAAAAGCTAACTGATATGCACAGTAATGACCCCTGAACTTTTTGCACAGCAATTAATATAATACCTACCACATAAAACTAATATGCACTTAACAGATGTTCTTAATAATGATGGAGATTTCTTCTCATTCTTCCTTTCCCCCTGAATAGTTTCACAACATAAACGTAATTATTAAAATATTTTCAATGTTTGTTACATTATTTTTATCACTGTTGAGTTTGTTTTGTTTTGTTTTCCTAAACCAGCTTCTTTGAAATCTTCAGGAATAACCTTCAGATATGTTAGTTACAGTTTTACTCCTACAAACCATGCTGATTAGTTAACTGTCTATTTGGAAAACAATAGTCAAAACTGTTCTTCAGCACTTCATGATTTTTTTTTTTGAAGAAATATATTCCTGTCAGAGAAATTGAACAAGTTTACTGTGGAAGGTTGTGGAATCTACTTTGGAAGAAAGATTTCTCTCCTCTTTGGACACATCTAAAGGTAATATTTTGATCCCTACTGATCCAATGATTTCAGCTTCTGCCTCAAATGCAACATAAATTCGCATTGGCATGCACCTTTGCAATATAGTAGGGCTGCCAGTAATTTTTATAATGTTCTTAACGCTAAGAGACTTGGGATTGTGAGTTTAGGAGAATAATTTAAGTTTTAGGAGAATGCTATGTAACCAATTAATTCTGTTGGCTGTACCATTATAGGCCATACCCCTATCTCTTGACCTCTGCCCTTCTGAAGTATATTGCCAATCAGAGATGCAGGATGAGGGAGACTCTGGTGAATGATTAACACAACTATGTGGCCACAATAGGAAGTGTTAAAAGAACTCATGGGAAAAATGAACAATACATGTGAAAAAATGGGGAATATCAGAAAAAAATGGGACATATATTATATGCAAACTATAAATAAGAGCCACACAGTAGTCCTAGAAATGAGAATTATGATGACCAAGATGAAAAGTTATTAATGGGCTTATATGCCCAGAGGACATACCATAGGAACAAACTAATGAACTTAAGGGTAAGTCAATAGAAATTATCTAAACTTGGGGCGCCTGGGTGGCGCAGTCGGTTAAACATCCGACTTCAGCCAGGTCACGATCTCGCGGTCCGTGAGTTCGAGCCCCGCGTCGGGCTCTGGGCTGATGGCTCAGAGCCTGGAGCCTCTTTCTGATTCTGTGTCTCCCTCTCTCTCTGCCCCTCCCCCGTTTATGCTCTGTCTCTCTCTGTCCCAAAAATAAATAAAAAACGTTGAAAAAAAATTAAAAAAAAAAAAAAAGAAATTATCTAAACTTAAACACAAAGAGAAAACTGAGAAAGAAAACAGTAAAGTGGAACACATATCTGAGATAAGTGGGACAGTATAAAATGGTCAATAATACATGTAATTGGAGTTGTACAAAAAGGGCAGAGAGAAAATGGGGCCAAAAAATCCTAAACTGATGAAAATCATTAATCCGCATATCTGAGCAATTCAGCAAACCCTAAGGAGGATAAATGCAAAGTAAACTACAGGAAGGCACATCATAAGCAAACTGCTAAAAGACTTGAAAGCATCTAGAGAATAAAAAACATGGCATACAGGTGAGCAGCAATAAGAAAGTCGACTAACTCCTCATTAAAGAAAAATGGAGGCTGCAAGAGTATAGAACAATTTCAGGGGCTGAAAGAAAAAACTGCCATCTAATATGCTATATCTAGCAAAAACTGTCTTCAAAATGAAGGTGTAGTGAAGACATCGTACATGAAGACAAGTGAGGAAAAGATTCTTCTTCATCAGATCTGCAATAAAAGGCATGCTAAGACAATTTCTTAAGACTGAAGGAAAAATATGCCAGATAGAAAAGTTACCAGATATAAAATTATATATTTGAATATATATATTCAAATTTTATTTTAGAAACTACTGATTCCTTAAATTAAAAAAACAATATATTGTGTGATTTACAGCATGTGTAAAGTTAGGCATATAAGAATAGCACAATGGGAGGGAAGAGAGGCAAGTCCACTGTTGTAAAGTGCTTACATTATTGATGAAATAATAGATATTTGGGGGATACATACTATGAAAGTTAATGATGCATACTGTAACCCCCAGAGCAACCACTAAGAAACCACAAAGACTCAGCTAAAAAGTCAACAGAGAAGCTAAAATATAATATTAAAAAAGAAATATTTGATTCACCCAAAAGGTGATAAGAGAGAAACAGATAAAAAGAACAAACAGGACAAATAGAAAAAAGAATTAAAAAAAAACACAAACATGATAGAATTAAACACAGATATATCAAATGCTTCAAAGAGTATTCCTAGATAAGAGAGAGACATCTCATAATAATACAACAGAAGACAATATGTATACACCTAATAACAAAGCTCCTAAATGCTTGAAGTAATTAGTATGAAATAGACAAAGCTAGTGAGACAAAGCTAGTGAGACAAAGCTAGTGAGAGATTTTAGCACCTCAGTAAGTGATAGAGCGAGCAGACAAAAAAAAAAAAAAAAAAAAAACTAGTAAAGATATAGAAGACTGGAGAAATTCTATCAACTAACTTGATCTAATTGTCATTTGTAGAACACTATTGCCCAAAATAAGAGCATACAAGTTCTTCTCAATTACACATAGCAAATTTATCAAGATAGTGCTTACATTGGACCATAAAACAAGTCTCAATAAGGTTGGAATCTTTGGAATATGTTTTCTGACCACAACAGTACTAAGTTAGAAATGAATAACATGAAGATATCTTTAAAAATCTCCAAATATTTGGAAAATAAACAACATATGTCTTTATTTTATTTTTTTTTAAGTTTGTTTATTTTTGAGAGGGAGAGAGAGATAGAGCATGGGGGTGGGGGGTGGGGGGAGGTGTGGCATAGAGAGAAAGAGGCACAGAATTTGAAGCAGGCTCCAGGCTATGAGCTGTCAGCATAGAGTTCAATGCAGGGCTCTAACCCACAAGCCGTGAGATCATGACCTGAGCAGAAGTTGGACGCTTAACTGACTAAGCCACCCAGGTGCCCCTAAACACATAGTTATAAGTAACTCATGGACCAAAGAAGAAATCACAAGAGAAATTAAAAATATTTGTTTTTTTTTTAATTTTTTTTCAACATTTATTTATTTTTGGGACAGAGAGAGACAGAGCATGAACAGGGGAGGGGCAGAGAGAGAGGGAGACACAGAATCGGAAACAGGCTCCAGGCTCTGAGCCATCAGCCCAGAGCCCGACGCGGGGCTCGAACTCACAGACCGCGAGATCGTGACCTGGCTGAAGTCGGACACTTAACCGACTGCGCCACCCAGGCGCCCCGAGAAATTAAAAATATTTAGAATGGAATAACAATTGAAAACCAACATTTCAAAATTTTTGGCATGCAGCTAAAAGCTGTGCTTAGAAGTAGGCTTATACTTCAAATATAAATTTCTATATTAGAATGTATATACTCATTATTGTTGAAGGTTATATTATGAGCTTTTATTATTTATTTGTTATCTATATTTTTGTTTTTATTTTTATAAGCTTCAATATATTAGAAAGATGCAGATGAAATGACCCTATGCTTCCAATTTAAGATGCTGGAAAAATTAGAGTAAGTTAAACTCAACATAAGTAAAAGAAACGATCTAATAAGATAGGAGTTGAAATCAGTGAAATAGAAAACTGACAAAAACAGAAAAATGAACAATATAACAAAAATTGGTTTTTAAAAAAGATTAATAAAATTGATAAGTATAAAACAGGACCGATCAATAAAAGAGATAAAGGGAGCCTGGGTGGCTCAGTGGCTTAAGCCTCCGACCCTTGATTTTGGCTTAGGTCATGATCTCACTGCCAGGCTCCTCATTGCTGGGCATGGAGCCTGCTTAAGATTCTCTCTCCCTCTACCCCTCCCTGCTCGTGCTCTTGTGTGTACGTTCTCTCTCTCTCTCTCTCTCAAAAATAAATAAATAAATAAATAAATAAATAAATAAATAAATAAATAAAAGATAAAACACAAATAGCCAATATTAGGAATTTTAGAAGGCAGGGGACATCATTATAAATTCTGCAGATGTTATAGGGCAAAAAAGGATATTATAAACAATTTTATGCCAGTAAGTTAAACAATTTGGATGAAACAGAACAAATTCAAGGTAGACAACAATTAGAAATTACAAAAACTAACAGGAGGATATACAGACAGCTTTGATAGGTTTATATCTGTCAAAGATCTAAAACCCTTCATGTGAAACACGAATATAAAACTTCCCACAGTTTCAGAAAATACACAAAGAGGAAATAGTGCCCAGTCTGTTTTATGAGGCCAGATTTCCCTGATATCAAGACCAGACAAGAATATTCAAGAAGAGATAATTACACCACACTATACACCCACTATAATGACTAAAATGAAAACAACGAGCAATAACAATGTTGTCACGGAGTGAATCAATCAAATCTCTCATACGTTCACGGTGGGAGTGTAAAATGGTACAACCACTTTGGAGAACACTTTGGCAGTTTGTTTTAAAAAACATATTTATTTACTCTATAATTCAGCAATTCCACACCTAAGTATTTAAAACAAATTAAAACATAGTGTTCACTAATGCCTTGTACAAAAACATTCATAGCAGTTTTATTTGTAATTGCTCAAGATTGGAATCAGCCCAGGTGGCCATCAACAGGAAAATGAATAAACAAATCAGGGGATACAGTAAGAAAAACATGAAACAATTTCTAAAACATGCTGCAGGAAAGAAGCCAGACACAGAAGAGTGAATTACTCCATGGTTCTTGAAAACTCAAATGCAATCACTGATAATAAAAATCAGGACACTGGTTGCATGGGATTATGAGTTGACAGGGTACCAGGGCAAGTTCTGAGGTGATGGCAGTGGTCTTTATAGGTGCTGGGGTTACACACAGGTATATGTACTTGTTAAATTCAATTGAACTCTATGTATAATATATGTACATTTCACTGTCTATGATTATACCTCAATAAATGTGGCTGGAAACCAAAAGAATGTTTAAGACAACTTAATTTAGGTCACTTAAAATAAAAATTGCAAGCTAAGCTATACTTTTCTAACGGGGAACAGTATTCACCCTTGAGCATATAACAATATAGCTTATTTTTTTTACGTTAGAAAAACTGAAGCAACTTCCAATGACATTTTAAGAAATTTTTTATCTCATTATTTCCCTTATATGATTTTCCAAACTGTAATTTTATAGTAAGTTGAATTCAGCACTTCAAAACAGTCTTTTTTTTCTTTTCTCTTTAGGATTTGATTATTCAGCTAGTTATTAAAAATGCTTTGAAGCTTAAGCAAATTCTTTGTCTAAAAACCTACCAGAGTCAGTGTGTCTCTTACTAATGCACCTCATTCTAACTCTTTCTGTAAGCACATTATGTCAAAAATTAAATCAGTGTGCCATCGACTCTGTTTGAAACAAGTTTAAATCTCAGTAGTCTTATTATAATTTTACCGATCTCAGATCTCTAATTAATTTGTCACTAAATATAATTAAGAAACTGAAGTAATTCAGTTTAAGGATCTGCATAAGTTCCAAAGAGAAATTTACTCCAAAGAGTTCCTAATTCACTGGAAAACTTGATATTATGTTTTTACTCACCAGAGAAAAAACAACCCAAAGGAGCTTTCCCTCTCCTGTATGCAGCATTTAAAATTTTATTTATCTGTAAATAAAAGATAAAAGTCCTAGGTAATTGGATCACCTGAGTTTGCTATTTTATGCAAAGACATTTATCATGTTGGGAAACCACATGTTTCTTTTTTAAAAAGTGTGTTTATCATATATCTTTATTGTAAATTTAATACAGTTTCATAGAAAAATTTGCAAGTCCCAGAAAATATGGAAAAATAAAAATACCCATAGTCTCATGACTCAAATGCAGATACAATTAACACTACGGAGTATTTCCTCTCAGGCTACTTTGTAAATGTTAAATACTGACAACATAAAAAAGAGTATTTATTATACATTTTAAGAATAAAAATAAAGAGGAACACCTATATACCCACTGCCCATCTTTTTCGTTGTTTGGGGGGTTTTTTTGTTTGTTTATTTGATTGTTGTTTGCCTCTGCTACTGCTGCCCACACACTGGCAGGCCAGGCCACTGCCTCCCCAGTACCCACACCACTGTCCCCGTGGCCAGTCTTACAACATAGAATATATTACCAGTGTTTAAAGCCCTATATGCAAACGATCCAATGCTTCACTTGATCCCACAGATAACTATTGTCCTAAGTGTAATACTAGTCACCCCCCCACGCTTTTGTTTATGGATTTACCCCACAGGTGTCCCCCTAATCATTTTGTCACATCTCCTAACCCCTTCTACATATTTGCCGCTTCTTTGACACTTTTTGCTGCATCCTGGATACTTTCTTTAGATCTGCCTTCTGATTCTCCTAATGAATGATGCCTTCGGCTGTGTCTAACATTCTGTTTAAATTGTCCACTGTTTTTAATTGCCATTACTTGATTTTTTTTTTATTTCTGGAAGTGTTGTTTCCTTCGAGTCTATTTTTTTCTATTTTAATAACTCTCTGGTCTCATATTTGCAGTTCTCTCTTTTATTTGTTTATATTAAACTTGTTTCTAATTTGTGTGCAGCTTAAATATATTAAACTTTTGGAGGTCTGATTTTACTGTCTTGTTTCTTACCATCTTATTTTCTTGGGTGTTATTTTCATTTTTTAATGTGAGCTATTATTTTTCACTTGTGCTAATTTTTGAGGCTGAGTTATAAGCGTGTTTCCACAGAAAGGATTTGCATTTGAATCAGCTAGAAGCCTGGGGATTCTACCAACTGGGACCATGTTTGAATTTTGGCTTAAAATATTGTGGGCCACATAAGTAGTGTGAGTTTCAGGTCCTAAAACTTTCATGACATTGAAATTTTCAGGAAAGATATTTTGCCCCCCCTCCCCAGCTAACATCAAGTTTGTTTCTTTGATGATTCCTTCTATGGCTTTTTTTACTTCTCTCTTCTACTAACTATGGAGTTCTTTAGGGTCCCAGTTTCATATGGTCTACAATTAGACCCTCTATCTTTCATAGATGCTAGGATTTGCTTCCTAAACTTTGTGTTCAGAAGTGTGTTGGTAAATGCTTAAAGACTGGCTCTCTTGGGGAAAAAAATGTCCTGATCTGTACCACTTGCCAGTTTCTGTGTTGTAAATACTCACATGGCCAATTTCAAACTATTAGTTTGAGACATTGAACACGAAGTTGGGATGAAATATGCAAGGTCAGTGCTCCAGACCGGTGGTAGACAACTCCACACTCCTCTGCTCACACTCCACATGGCTCAGAAAATGAAAGCTTGATTCACAAGTTTGCCATATCCCTCCGAGTGAAAGACAGTTGAGTTATTCCTTACCTCCTTGGATTTCCTCTTTGATTTTGTTCAAGGCTCTATCTCTACCAGCTTGGCAATATTTTTTAAAAGAGAGAATTTTATATGTTTGTTTTATTTATATTTTAGCCCAGAATTTCTTTTTAGTGAAAGGGCTCTTAAGGTTCCCTAGTCAGCCTTTTGGTCAAAAATAGAAGCTCTCTTTGTTTTCTTCGTCCTTTTTAAAAATGCAGCAGACTGTTTTTATTTTGTGATTATAAAGATATTACATGCTGATTATAGAAAATTTGAGAAATATTCAAAAGTATAGAGAAGAATATTAAAGGTCATCCATAAGCTCATAACCCGAAGCTAATTACCAATAACATTTTGGTGGGTTTTTTTCCATCTTTATATTAGGTATGTGCATGTGAGTATCTCTGTGTTTTACCTGATTTTCATCATGTTGCATCTACCATTTTGTAATCTGCTTTTTAATTTATTTATAATATTGAATGAATTTTTCTCATGTCATCAAATATTCCTCTACAGCCTATTTTTATGTCTGCATGATGTTATCTCACATGAGTGAACCATAATGACTGATTGTTTATATTGTTTTTAAGTCATAACCATTACAAATACTGCTGAAATGAACATAAAAGGTGTGTTTCTGGTCAGTTCCCTGGGGCAATGAATTTTTTTCTTTCAGTTTGGAATTGAAACAATCTTCCTCCATGGTGTTAGACCATTTTTCTCTTGTTTCTGCCTTGCTCAGCTGTATCTCATTCTGCAGCAACTCACTTTTTCCTACTGTTTCTTAAATTCTTCATCATTAATAATCCTTTATAGATCTCTATTTTTCCTTTGTCAGCCAAACATATTAACCATTTAAAAAATGGTACCATGAAGGGATATATAGTTAAATGCAGTTTTTTAAAAGGCCAAAGGAAAATCTGCTAAGTCCTTTCTCCAGTTCTGTATTCACTGAAATCAATTTTGCTCCTAGATATTGATGACTCTATTAACTATTGATATGGCCAATTTGTAAACAATCAAAAGTATTGCTTCCCAGAAAATAAAGATATTGCCAGTCCATTGTGTCCATCTTTGGCAAAGCTATAGAGACAGCAGAGCAGAAACACTCAGTAAAGCCAGTATTTGCAACAGAAGTGAGTCATCAGTTTATGAGAAATTACAATGGAGGTCAGTCCTTGCTCAGTGAACACTTCTCATCTGTCCTGCTGCCCTGTGACTTGTTTTGATTGAATCTCTTTTGGGGTGAATCATCTATCAAGAAAGGACAAAGCAAGAGAAGGTGACGGAATGATTCCAGGTTGACCCCGGGGAAAGAATAAAATCTTTAATACAATACAAGCTTGAGGTAAGAAGAATAGGTGATGTTTCCCTAGAGATTTGTGATCAAAAACAGAACATTTGAGATTGTTATTTTTAATAATGCAATAACAATGGACTATGGAATATCTCTGATGTTAAAGCTAATTCAAATCAAAAAGTCCAGTTGTAGAAATAAAATGAAAGTAACTTCACTTCTCTAATAGAAATGGTTGGCAATTTCCAATGAAATCAGAGGCTTTTTAAATATGAGACTTTTTCTAAAAGGATTATAGATAATATTTTTGACTGAATTTAATTTTCTCTTCTTCGGGTGAGTATCTAGAAGACTCTCTTCTACTCTCCTCCTTCTCCCCTACCCCAAAATATTAAATTACTAGTCAGTAATATCCTTGATAGTCAGTTCCAGGTACTCAGATATATAGTATGTAACTGTGATACATATTTTCTGTTTGATGAATTCTTATTCACCCTTTACCCAGAAGCAAAAACAATTTTGTTACTATCACTTGCTCTAGCCAAGTCGTAATATAACAGTGTAGTAGATAAGAATATAGATTTTTTTAGATGATTTAAATTTGAATCCCAGACTGCCACTGGTTATCCTTGTGACCTTGGCCAAATTATTTGATATTTCTTCCATTTCTTCATTGTAAAATGGGCATGATGAAGCCTACTTCACAAGAAATAAATGAGGATTAAATAAGGATAATACATGTGAATTACTTAGTACACTATTAGGATTATACTAAATGAGCTACATATCTTTTTTTTTAATGTTTACTATTTTGAGAGAGAGAGAGAGAGAGAGAGAGAGACAGAGCACGAGTGGGGTAGAGACAGAGCACGACAGGGCAGAGAGAGAAGGAGACACAGAATCCGAAGCAGGCTCCAGGCTCTGAGCTCTCAGCCCAGAGCCTGATGTAGGATCAAACTCAGTAATGGTGAGATCGTGATCTGAGCTGAAGTTGGATGCTTAACCAACTAAGCCACCCAGGTGCCCCAAATGTGATACATATCTGAGTAACCATCAACATCTATTTTACATGGTCACACTCAATTCATCTAGTATTTATTGAGTACTTATATATGAGAAAGTTGGAAGAGTACATGGCACATATTTTTATATGTATTTATTTTTAATAAAAGTGTATATTTAAGGTATACAACATGAGGATTTAATGTATATAACATAGTGAGATGATTACTACAGTTAAGCTAATTAACATATCTCCTCATATAACTACCTTTTGTGTGTGTGTGAGATGAGAGCACCTGAAATCTACTTAGAAAATTTCCATTATTTAATACAATATATTTTTTAAATTTTTTTTTCAACGTTTATTTATTTTTGGGACAGAGAGAGACAGAGCATGAACGGGGGAGGGACAGAGAGAGAGGGAGACACAGAATCGGAAACAGGCTCCAGGCTCTGAGCCATCAGCCCAGAGCCTGATGCGGGGCTCGAACTCCCGGACCGCGAGATCGTGACCTGGCTGAAGTCGGACGCTTAACCGACTGCGCCACCCAGGCGCCCCACAATATTTTTAATTATAGTCATCATGCTGTACATTAGATCTCTAGATTTACTTATCCTATGTAACTGCAACTTTGTACCCTTGGACCAGCATTTCCCCATTTCCCCCACCTCCCTGCCCCTGGTAACTATTACCTTACTCTCTGCTTCTAAGTATTCAACGTTTTTAGATTCTTTTTTTTTTTTTTAATTTTTTTTTCAACGTTTATTTATTTTTGGGACAGAGAGAGACAGAGCATGAACAGGGGAGGGGCAGAGAGAGAGGGAGACACAGAATCGGAAACAGGCTCCAGGCTCTGAGCCATCAGCCCAGAGCCCGACGCGGGGCTCGAACTCACGAACCGCGAGATCGTGACCTGGCTGAAGTCGGACGCTTAACCGACTGCGCCACCCAGGCGCCCCCAACGTTTTTAGATTCTAAATTTTTTAAAATATTTTTTTTCAGGTGGGGAAGAGGCAGAAGGAGAGCATGAGCAGGAATCTCAAGCAGGATCCATCCAGCACAGACCAACAGGGCATTCAGTCTAACCATGAGATCATGACCTGAATGGAAATCAAGAGTCAGAGGCTTAACCAACTGAGTCACACAGGCACCCTGTAGATTCTACATATTAGTGAGTGTCTGGCTTATTTCAATTAGTATGATGTCTTCCAGTTCACTTCAAATGGCAAGATCTCTTCCTTTTTTTAAGGCTGAATGATATTCCATCATCTAGATATGAAATGAGTCATATCTATATACGAAATATATGACATGTCATGTATATATGGATATGTGTGTATGTATATGTGAAGTGTGTATGTATATATATCATAGTTTCTTTATCCATTCATCCATCAATGGACGCTTAATGTTTCCATATCTTGACTATGCTGCAATGAACATGGGAGTGCAGATATCACTTTAAGGCATTCATTTCAGTTCTTTGGGTATATACTCAGAGGGATTGTTGGATCATATGGCCGTTCTATTTTTAGCTTTTTGAGGAATCATCATACTGTTTTCCTTAATAGCTCTCCCCATTTACATTCCCACCAACAGTGAACAAAACTCTCTTTTCTCCCCATCCTTACCCATACTTGCTATCTTTTATTTTTTTGATAGTAGTATGACACATATTAGACATAAACCTACTGGCTTAATACCACTTGAAGGTTGTGATTATCAGGGTTTATTTGCTATTCCTTATTGAACTTTTTAATAAAATACCAAGGATTTTTCAGGCTAAATTATTAAATTTAAGTAAGTTTCAGAGTCAAAACACATCCATGAATCATTTTAATTCTTTGTAGGGTATACAAATTTTTTAAAACCTTCCATACCATAGTGTTAATTTTAAAATCAATTTATTTCCTAAAGCTCTGTTTCTATTAATAATTTTTACTTTATTCCATTCCCTTTAGATATAATTTCACTTTATATAATTTTGTCTCTTTCTTTCATAAAGTTATATTTATTGCTCTCATAATAACAAACATACAGCTGAAAACAAAACACAAAAGCAATCAACAGTGAAGTTATTAGTATACCTTCAAGATAAACATGATTGAATTAGAAGCATTTATATCTGTGATGGATAATCCAGAGGCAAATATGTTGAATAATAAAACTTGCTTTGGTACTCTATTAAATTATTGAAAATCTGAATGGTAAATGTTAATATATTATAAAGCTTCATATTCATTCTATTCCTTCCACTTTTGTGTATTTCTGTCCTTTGACAAAGTATTATCATCATTTCCATAACACTAAGTATACCAAATATCATAAAGAAGTATTTTTAAGAGTAATTTCATCATCAGAACCCGGGCTGCTTTCTTTTAAAAAATCAGTCGATTCCTGTTTTAAAAGTTTGGGTAATGTCAGCAATTACTCCCCAAATTAATCTCATAGTTTGAAAACTGAGAAGGAATTAATTAATCACAAGTTCCTAACTGGTAGTTGAGTAGATGAAAGGAAATTCACCCAGGAGACATAAACCAAGGGGTTGAGATTGAGACCCAGCATGGATAAAGGAAAATGAAGAGAAGCCAGTCACACACAGGGCTGGAGCTAAGAGCTTTGTATCCTTGAGAGTACAGGTGACTGTCCAGGACCGTGTGCAGAGGCCAGCATCACAAGCAGGATGCACGACTTTCTACGCAGGCAGAGTCCACACTGGCTACTGAGAAGAGAGCAGCCGGACATTGTAGGTGGTGCTCTGACAGGAATTAGCAGCGGAATGTACCGTTCACTGTGGCAGTTTTTTCTCAGGTAGCCTCGTCACTAATATTGACTTTTAGGCTCTGACTGTTCTCTGACTTAAGATGGGATAGTCACTCCCCTAAAAGGAAATCTTCAATTTTAGGGCAGGTAGAGGGGTCAGAGGGAGTCCTTTTCATCTAAGGAGCCTAGATTCCTATGGACTAGGTACAATGAATTTCTTCAGCTCATTATCATCCTTCAGGAATTCTCTTTCTCTGAGGCAGGCCCTATCCAGTGAAGCTGTGTCCTTGAGTTTGGCATTGACAATTTTTTCTAAAATCCTGGCTCTAAGACACTCTTTGGTAATCCATTAGACACACAAGGAGAAACATTACTCTTTCAGGTCACTGGGACTACATTTATTGAATTTCTGTTTTAAGGTATTAAATGCTTAGTCAGTCAACCTTTATTGAGCACACATTGAGTATCCAGCACTATATTAGATGCTGTAGGCAGGCATAAAGGATATAATAGATGAGGTTCATGCCCCATTCTAATTTTGACATGGGAAAAATAAAGACAGAAGAGCCCTTGAAATAACAGATAAACATGTAAAAGCTAACATAGCACATTTTGTGTATGTACTAATCTATAACTGATAATGCACAGCATTCATTTAGCAAATATTTGTTGTATACATATGATGTGTAATACCTTAGGTTAGTGCTATGATGTTATAAGCTGCCCTTAAATTACTCATGATCTAGAAATAGGTGTGACAAATAGACAAGTAATTATAATATGTGCAATGTGCCAAGTTAACTGGTACAAATATGAGATTGTTATAACAAAGAAAAGCATTGTTAGAATAGGTGATATTTATGTTGTGCCTTAAAATATGAGGAAGCTGTAATGGGAGAACATATACAGAAAGATTCCACACAGGAAATGCAGAAGACAAAGCATAGCCTATCTGTATTAGTCATCTAATGCTGTGTAACAAATTGTCCCTAAACTTACTTACTTAAAATTACAATAATAATTTGTTCTCTCTCATGGTGTCTGTGGGTGAGAATTTGGGATTGGCTTGGCTGGCTGGTTCTGGCTTGAGATCTATTAGGAGGTCATAGTCACATGCTGGCCAGGACTGCACTCATCTAAAGATCTGACTAGGGCTAGAGCATTGGTTTCCAAAGTGGCCATCTAATACGAGTGATAAGTTGATGCTAGCTATGGCCAGGGATCTCAATTCCTCTTCAAGGAAGCTCTTCATGGGCCGTGTTAGTGTCCTCACAGTGTGTGGCTGGCTGATGAGCAATCCAAGAGACTGAGGTAGAAGCTATGACACCTTTTAAGTCCTCAGAAGCCATTTCTGCTATATTCTGGTCACACAAGCCTACACTGATTTAATATGGGAAGGGGCTTTATAAGAGGATAAAGATCAGGAGGTGAGGACATTGGAGGTCATCTCAGAGCTTGGATACAACATCATTCAAAGTGAAGGTGATTTAAAAATGATATATGACATAATTGGTTTTGAAAATATCTGGAGACCTCTGTCAGAGGTTTCTCTGTCTACTCTCCCAACCAGAATGTGTGAACACCTTGAAGTAAAAATGGTGTCGTTTATCTCTGTTGTTTTCTCAGTGCCCAGAACATTCCTTGGTAAATAATAGATACTTTATACATGTTTCTTGAAGAAGTGAATTAATAAATATATGAATGAATATGACCCAAGAGGTAAAAAATATCAAAACCACAGGGTGAAGTCTTGATTCAGGAGAATGTGAGAAGCTACATAAATGGGCCAAGGTCTGCATGGAATCTAGAAAACAAGACAAGGTGGATAGAAAGAATTGTAGGTGTTGTCTAGCATAAGCCAAGGCTTCATCTGGCAGACATGATTATTTCAGTCACTCAAAAAGTCTGTGTTATGGGGTATAGGCAGACTTGCTGGGTGAAATAGTCCTCATAAGAAGCAAGGAGTTTATCAAGACAGATCTCTGAATCACATGTGAATCACTCTGAATTAACCATCAAACAAGCCTTGCCTCTAAATGTTGTCACAGGGGTCATTGCACAGAGATGTTTACTGTAACAGATTGCTACTCTTCACCTAAAAATTCCTTTGGTGGAAATGGCAAAGAATTTGGAGTCAGTTATTTGTTGAATTGTTTGTTCTTTGCAACCACAATAGACAATGGCCAAGCCAGTAGTACTGAAGTCCTAAGGAAACCCTGTGGCTCAACAAGAAGCAAAGGGGAGCACAGGCCTTAATATAGCTGCAATGCATCAAATATCCTAAATCTGGAACCTGGACGTTAGGCCCGAGTGATGTAGCCTGCTAGACCCCAGCAGCCCACACCCAACCCATCCCCTTTTATAAGTATAAGTATAAGGCTGTGAGCATACATATGGGATCTTCTGACCTGGTGGATTCCTCTCTCTGCATGGCCGCAAGACTCTAAATTGTCTTTCATTGCTAACAAAATTGATGAAATCTTTTCATACCAAAGGCTGACATTTGCTTTTGGCAGTATTGTTATCACTTTTTAAAAGAAGAAAGTCCAAACACAATGCTGGGAGTGCACATATTGCAAGGAGAGTGCTTGCCCAAACCTGGGGACAGATTCCCCAAATTTGGGGAATGCTTCCTGAAGAACAAAGGGGCCTGGGAGCCAAATCTACTTATACCATTGTGTTCCCTTCATCTGGCACATCCTGGTGGCTGGTTCCACACTGAAATAAGGAGAAGGTAGCCCTCACAGGACCTGAGTCAGCACTTGCCCAGCCCTCAAACCTGGACCAGCCTTGGTCTGTTCTTGTTCTACCCCTGAGGACAGAACTAACTAAATTAAACCCCATCTATGTACAAACGGAACTGTAAAGTTCCCAGAAACAAAGAAGGCTATGTATCATCCTTCCCCCTGCCCCACCTTCCTTTTCATTTATTTGAAGAAAGTGGTTAAGAGTTGTTCTTGATAACTCCATTAAAACAGGAGAGGTGAAATACTTTCCTTCTATGCATGAAATGCTATTGGGAAGCTGACAGGGATGGCATGTGACAGGTGACACCCCGCTTCCCACTCATGTTTCCCTCATGAGGTATGCTAAGGAGCTATATCCTCTCTCAGATACAGCATAACTGAGCAGAGGCAAGGCCAGAGTGAACATGACTGCAGCTGTTATGCTGGGAAGAAATGGGTCCAGGTTAGAGTAAATATGCACAATAGCTAAAATGAAGATTCTAAATTTTCTTTCATTGTTAACAAAATTGATGAAATCTTTTCATACAAAAGGGCTGACATTTGCTTTTGGCAGTATTGTTATCACTTTTTAAAAGGAAAGTCCAAACACAGTGCCGGGAGTGCACATATTGCAAGGAGAGTGCATGCCCAAACCCGGGGACAAGGTCAGAACCAGCTTCCTCTGAAACTGAAGTGAACAGAATCAGCATCTATTCATGTACGCCCCCACCTGGCACCCACGCACCCTTGCTCAACTCTTCCCTGCAACCCACTCTGTGCTGGAAATAGATCGATAGACTGAGCTGTCAGACTTATGCAAGGCTTACAGGCTCCCAGACCTCTCTCAGCCTGATGTTCAGAGTGAGAGTCTACCCACGAGGTTAAGAGTTGAGATGTCACAGGGTTTCTCTGTATGTGAAGAACATCTATGGAGTTGAGATGGTAACAAAACAAAGCAGACTTGAGACTGTGACAGGTTTTGGGCTCTCCATTTCCTGAGTCACCTGTCTGGTGCCTTCCCCTTCACCCTCCTGCAAGCTCAGTTTTGCCCCCTGGTTGGGACCAGTTTTGCCCTATACAGAGTGCTGAGAAGGAACTCTGATTTAGCACGACGTCTTTCTTTGACTTTGGTGACCCACCCTTGCAGTGACAATGTTCCTGCCACTGACTCTGAGCATCCCAGCCCCAGGCACGAGTCCCTGTCCTGGGTCTCCCAGAGTATCCTCTCTGGTCATTGCCAAGGTGGTCTCTTCCATAATTTGCCTGACCTGCCTTTGCTTCAGACCTTGGGCACTGTTTAATCCCTATTTCTCAATTATGTTGCCTATCAGCATTGCCCAAAAAGGGTTTGTGTGTGTGTGTGCGTGCGTGCTTGTTTCTCCTAGTTTTATTAAGAAATTATTGATATACATCACTGTGTAAGTTTAAGGTATACAACATGATGGGTTGATTTATATATGTTGTGAAATAATTACAACAGGTGTAGTTAACATCCATTTTTTGTTTTTTTATTTGTGTCAAAATGTACATAACATAAAATTTAACATTTAACCACTTCCAAGTGTACAATTCAATGGCATTAAATACATGGTTGTATTTAACCATCACCACTACCTATCTCCAGAACTTTTTCATGTTCTAAAACTAAAATTTTATACCCATTAGAAGCTAACCCTTTTTTCCTTCCCTCTCTTCCTTAGTCCTTGAAACCACCACTGTTTCTACAAATTTGATTATTGCAGGTGCCTCACGTAAGTAGAATCATGCAATATTTGTCCTTTTATGTCTGGTATTATTTTACTTAGCATTGTGTCTTCAAGGTTCATCCGTGCTGTGGCATGTGTCACAATGTCCTTCCTCTTTGAAGCTGAATAATATTTTATTCTGTGTATATACCATATTTTGTTTACCCACTCATCCAATGATGGACATTAAGGTTGTTTCCACTTTTTGGCTATTGTGAATAATGATTCTATGAGCATGAGTACAGATATCTGTTTGAGTTCTTGCTTTCAGTTCTTTTGGGTATATACTTAGAAGTGGGGTCACTGGATCATATGGTAATTCTATGTTGTTTTGTTGCTTTAAGAAGTGGCATACTATTTTGCACCAGCAATTCACAAGGGTTCCAATTTTTCCACATCCTTGCCAACACTTGTTACTTTCTGGTTTTTGATAATAGCTATGCCAGTGGGTAGGAGGTGGTGCCTAGGGAGTTTAAAAGATTATCAGTGCCCATGGCTTAGTCCCAGAGACTCTGATTTAATTATTTGTAGGTGAGGCCTTGTCAACAATATTTTGAAAACCTTCCAGGTGATATTAACACGCAGCCAGTGTTGGTAAACTTTAATATATTCCTGGCTTATGCTATCTGGCTATCCTGTATTCCTAGGCTGCCTTCCTGGTCTCACACAAAGAGGCAAAAGCCTAGAAGGACTCGCCAAGTCCACACAGCAGTAACTAACAAGTTCTATCTGACTCCAACCTGTGTTCTCTCTGCCATTCCCCAAATTTGCTCTAAAGGGCTCTTTCCATAGGGTTCCAATGCAGTCTCCTAACACAGAGCACGCTTACACCTTGGATCTGTATTGTGATGTGTGTTATTTTCCTAGGACTGATAAAACAAATCACCATACACTGGATGGCTTCAAACAATAGAAATTTAGTCTTTCACATTTCCAGAGTTGAGATATCGGAAATCAAGGCATTTGCAGGGTTGGTCCCTAACTGGAGGCTCTGAGAATCCCTTCCATGCCTCTCTCTTTGCTTCTGATGGCAGATGCCAAGCAACCCTTGGTGTTCCTTGGCTTGTAGATGCACCATTCCAATCTCTGCCTCCATCTTCACATGGCCTTTCCCCCTGTGTCTTTGTGTTTTGTCATTGTCTGTTTCTTATAAGGACACTAGTCATTCAATTTAGGGCCTACCCTGAATCTAAGATGACGTCATCCCGAGATCCTTAAATTTATTATATCTTCAAAGAACTTTTTTTTTTTTTTTTCAAATAAAATCACATTCACAAGTACCTAAGGTTAGGACTTGGACGTTTTTGGCAGGAAACACACACAACCCACTGCAGGGAGTTTTCCATTGGTCTTCCAACCTGTAATCAGTTCCATTATGAGTCAAGAGTTCAGCATTTACCAAAGCTTGATTTGTTAGAAGCAAGCCTTCAAAAGCACTTGCACTGGAATCAGAATACCAACTAGGCTGCATAAATCTTTGCCTCATCACAGGGAGGCTGTCTGACTTTCTCGCCCTCTTCTAAGGGGCTCTGGAGCAGAGTCTCGTCCCTAAGACAGTTTGAGACTCCCTTGGAGCCAGTGAGGTGGCACCAAGACCCTAACTCAAGATGCCACAGAAATACCCAGACTAAAGCACGTACCCTGCTTTTTCTCCCATCTTAAACGGATCTGCTATAGTACTGGATGTTGAGGCTGCTCCAAGATGGAAGTATCTGCACAAAAAGCTCCAATCATTGGAAGAAAACCCACTAATAGCATTTAATGACTCTCTGGTTGAGCCCTGAGCTGACCATGCTTCCACTTCCACAGTGTCCTCTCTCCCTGTCTCCTTGTTCAAACTCATCCCATGTAGTCTTTGGTATCCACTCGGCCTCCCAGTGATTTCAAGTCTTCTTGGAAAGGAAACAACAACAAAATAAACCTTCCCATGGAAAAGGCTAGGACTGCCTGCCCTGTGGAGAGATGGGAAGGCTCCGACCAGGCTATCTCCCTCCTCAGCTAATTTTACTGTCCTGTTTGGATGACAAAGGCCCATCCCTAATGGGCAGTCTCTCCAGACCCTGTATAATCTGTGGGCAGTTTAGGGGAAAGGAAATTGCATTTTGTCTCATAAATAACTCCACTGTGTGCCAGAATCAGACCAGCCCCACTTTTCCAACTGTGCAGGCATCTGGGATGTTGGGTGTAAAATCCTGAACTAAATTATTTTCAGTTTTAGAATGTTTGATAAGTTATCTAAAGTGAGAGCATTTTTTTTTTCTCAGCTTTACAGAGAATTGCACGTGGTCCTCACTCTCATTTTTAAAAAATATTTGGAAGGATTTTATTACAAACTATGACTCCTTTAGGAGTGAATACATCTGAGAAAACCAAATGCAGTGTCCCAGTGGATTTAGCCATTTGTAAAACCATCAGAGAATCTATAGGCAGAGGTTTTAAGAAGTGAGAGAGGCAATTCACCAACTCTTCGTGCATATTCTCCTGACTGCCAAGGACATTAAATTTGTTTTCACCTACTGAAACTTCAACACATTTTTATTATATAAACATAATAAGTGTTTAATGCTAACCTGCAGTCAATTTACCTATTAGGGTGTAAACTTAGTCCTATGTTTTTTGCTCAAGAAAAGTTTTGCCTTAGCATATCCATTGGTGATGTAATTTGTTGGTCTGTATCCTAATGTTTTTGTAAATTTACAACTTTTTATAAGGAAATACTGAGCTGGTTATTTTTATATTTTAATTTCTCCTGTTAGTATGCTTAATTAATTATGTGGAAATACTGCAAGTTTAGGGACAGAATCATATTAATCTTTGCCTCCAAAGGCTTAGAGGAGTGCTTGGTTCACAGTAAGCGTCCCATAGCTGTTTATTGAAATGCATATATATGTGAAGTGGGCACATGCCTTATATACAACACAGAAGCTTAATGTCCCCCAACATGTCATTTTATCCATGTTTAATAGTTCTACACATGTTCTATGACAAGCCTTCTCATATATCAATATATACAGAAATTAGTGTATACAACATCATATATAAAAGTTGTAGTGTGAAAGTAGCCAACTGATATATGTAAATATGTTCTATCTGATTAATAATTAAATACATGCAAACTAAAACTGAAAGATAACATCTATCAGTTTGACACAAATGTAAAAGTTTGATAACATTTTGATCATTTTGAGCTGATGGGAGCAATGCTACATATTGTTGCTGAGAAGTGAATAGGTGCATGAGTTCAGGAACAAAAATGTTCATTTCACTTAAGACAGCCATCTCAGTATTAGGAATCTAGCCTACAGAAAGAATTGCACAAGTCTGTAAACACACACATACAAATGACTTCGTGAAAACAAATCATATGAAACGAGATCAGTGCCATCTCTTGAAGCAGGAATAAAGAAACGGGTTCACACAATAGAATGTAACACAACCTTTATACAGAACAAGGTTGATATACATGGCCTAGAAAAATGACCAGGGTATTTTGTTACATGCGTTATGGACATGAGAGAGAGAGAGAGAGAGAGAGAGAGAGAGAGAGAGAGAGAGAACAATTCTGTTTTTCATTAGGAAAAAAGTGAGTGCTTATATATGTGTAAGTGTGTGTATATAGGTATAAATAAGAAAAGTAGTGAAAGATTGGCCTAGTACAACTCCTTTCAAACTTTGTTTTATTAGAAATATTATATTCCCCACCTTTCAATTTCAATGTTAGGGAAATAGAAATAACTCAGAGCACACAGCTAATTAGATAGAGTGATTATTAGTAAATCATATATTTTCTTATACTTTTAATATGGTTTTAGTCACTTATTCTTTAAATCATATTTAAAATCACTGAGGAGATTCAGGGTATGGAAGTTATGCAGTCATTAAGAAAGGGAAGAAAACTGAATGTTTTAGGAGGAGCTGTACAGATTACGAAGAATGTGGAGAAAATTAGGGCTGAGATGGAGGGGTTGATAATAAATTACAATTCAAAGATGCATTCACTCATTCAGTCAGGAAGCAGTTTTTAAATTCAGTATCTAGTGTTCTTAGAACTGTTCTCCTGGGGCATAGTGATGACCAGAGCTGGAAGAGTCTGGCTGCTAAGAGCTATGGAAGAGATAGGTTCCTTTCATTCCTTCTGAGCGCCTCCTACTCTTGACCTTGTGTGTGCTGGTGAGAATGGGTAAGGCTGCTGCTCCTGGGAAAGTTGGTGGGGGTATCTGATGAGTGAATAAACTTGGTACTTCAGGTAGCGATAAGAGTTAATGAAGAAAATAAAGCAGAGATAATGACAGGAGTGACTGTGGTTAACTGGATTTATGTGACTAATTTTGAAAGAATGATCAGAGAGGACTTTCCAGGAAGGGACGTTTGCCCTGAGATCTGAACATTGAAAAGGTGGTAGCCTTGAGAAGATTGGAGAGAATGATATTCTTGGCAGAAGAAAAACAAAAACAAAAAAAAGTCCTGAAATGGTTGTGCTCAGATGTTGTGGTCAGTGTGGCCCTCCAAACTCATCTATTAAGCCCCTAACTTTCAGTTACTTTCAGTAACTGTATTTGGAGATCAAGCCCATAAGGAGGAAATTAAGTCATAGGGCCCTAATACACTAAGAATAGTGTCCTTATAAAAGCTTTCTCTGCCAGCTATGTGAGAACACAGTGAGAAGGTGGTCTTCTGTAAGCCAGGAAGAGAGCCCTCACCAGAAGTGAAATTGACCAGCACCTTGATCTAGGATTTCCCAGCCTCCAGAACTATCAAAAAATAAATTTCTGTCATTTTGCTATTGCAGCCCAAGATGACTAAGACATCAGGTTTAGGGTATATTTAAGTTAGAGCTTATAAGACTTCCTGACAGATTGAAAGTGCAGAGAGGGAAAACAAGATCAAAGGTAAAATTGAGGCTTTTTGCCTGAGTGACCAAAGGAATGGAGATTCATTAAATATGATGGGAAGATGGAGTGGGTGGGGGAGTTCTTGAAGGGGAAGAGACAAAATCAGGAGTTTCATTGTACGCTCATTAATTTTAAGATCTCCGCCTGCTAGACATTGTCATGGAGTCAGACATGTAAGTTGGGACCAAGTGGAGTGTCATCAGCATTTAGATTGGATTTAGAGCTCTGGAACTGGATGGGTTACCCTACCAGGATGTGTCAACAGGGAGCCTAGTGGCCATCCAACAGTTTGATGAGCATTGAAGACAGAGAAACCAGTAAAAATAGAAGAAGCTTGTGACACAGGGAGAGCACCAGAAACCAAGAATGGTCAAGTGTTGCTAAAAGGTTGAGTGGGATGAAAGCAGAGATTGAAAGCGGGGTTTGGCAAGTAGAGATCGTAGGGCATCTGGATGACAGAGTCTCAGTAGAGTAGGGAAAGCCAAAGCCTAACTGAAGACAGTGACAATGGGAGGTGAAGTAGAAACTAGTCACATGTGGAATTGCACTCCAATGGGAAGCAGAGGACTGAGTCTGTACATAAAAAAAGATGCAGGATCAAGAGATGATTTTTAAAAATATTTTTGTGATGGAAAATTTTAAATGTATAAAAAAGTAGATCCCATAGTAAAATAGACTTTGCATACATCAATAGCTTCAAGAATTAAGCAATCTTGTTCATCTGTACTGCTATATGCTTACCTAGTTCTGTATTATTTTTTTAATGTTTATTTATTTTTAAGAGAGAGAAATCGAACAAGTGGGAGAAGGGCATAGAGAGAAGGAGACACAGAATCTGAAGCAGGCAGCAGGCTCTGAGCTGTCAGCACAGAGCCCAATGTGGAGTTTGAACTCACCAACCAAGTGAGCCACCCAGGCCCTCCAAGTTCTGTATTATTTGAAGCAAATCCTGGATACTGTTTTATCTGTAATATTTGAGAGTATATCTCTAAGACAAGGACTCCTTGTGAAGAAATATAATCACAAGACCCATATGACACCTAAAAACAACTGACAATAATCCCTTAATATCCATAGTATCCAAAGTTCTAATTATCTCATAAATGTTGTAAGTTTGAATTAGTTTCCAAAAAGGATCTACACATTGCAATTTCTTTTGGCTTGACATTGCTATGTCTTTTTCCTGCATGTGTGTGTGTGTGTGTGTATGTGTGTGTGTGTGTGTGTGTGTTTGTCTTGTTTTTTGTTTTGTTTGGTTTTGCTGTGTCTTTTACATCCCTTCTAGTCTAAATATTCTCTCTCCATCTTTTGTCCCCCTTGCAATTTATTTTCAAAGAAACCAGTTTGTCTTGTAGAGTTTCCCGCAGTCTGAGTATTCCTGATTGAACTTCTGTGATTTTGTTTAACATAGTTTTCTTCTTTTGTATTTCCCCCAAACTGATAGTTGGATCTAAAAGCTTGATTAGAATCAGGTTTAAATTTTTTGGCGAGATTAATTCAGACATGATGGTATGTTTATCCTTCAAGGAGAACATGATGTCTGGTTGTCTCTCTTTTCAAGTTGTTAGTAGCCATTGATGCTCCTTCTCTAGTTACATTAATTCATTAGGGATTGCAAAATGGTGACATTCTAATTCTATCCTTGCTTCTTTATTTATCAGCTGGAATACTTCCTCATCAATTTTTAGTTACTGTTATGGTTTTTAGGAAAGACAGAATAAATGTTTGATTCTTTCTCTTTAACAGTTTTCAAAAATAATAAGTAAATTCTACAGTATCTTCAAAAAATGAATGCTTTTAAAAATAATATGAACTCATGGGTTTAAATATACTCAATGTGTTTCAATACATTATAGTTAGTATCCTTATTGATACTCAAATTGCCCCCATTTGTGCGCCATAGGAGCCTCTTTGATTTGGCCTCAGAATATTTTTGACAAACCCTGATAGTTGTTTATAGATTCATTACTATCTGGTATCCTAGGCTCATCTAGTACAATTTCCATCTTACGTAGGAATCAGCTATCTCTTCAAAGAAAATAATTTTTATTTTAACGTTTATTTATTTTTGGGACAGAGAGAGACAGAGCATGAACAGGCGAGGGGCAGAGAGAGAGGGAGACACAGAATTGGAAACAGGCTCCAGGCTCTGAGCCATCAGCCCAGAGCCCGACGCGGGGCTCGAACTCCCGGACCGCGAGATCGTGACCTGGCTGAAGTCGGACGCTTAACCGACTGCGCCACCCAGGCGCCCCAATAATTTTTATTTTAAGTGTGAGGTATTAAAGCATATTTGTACATTAATAGAGATAATCCAGATGAGAGGAGATAACTACAAGAGCACAATCCTCAAGTAGGTAAGGGAGGATGGGATAGGTGGAAAAGTTGGCCTTAGATTGGAATGGAGACAGTTAATTCATTGAAGTGGTGCACTCACCGAGCAAAGCAAAATGTTCTAGAAATACAGGAGGCATATGAGTAACCAAAAAATATAACTGTCTATATGATTCTGTGTTAAATTGCTGCATTTCCCACTTACAAATTCTACACTTATGGGTATAAAACTCATCTAGTTAGTTCCTCAATCAGTGATATATTGAACACTTTTGTTTTTCTATAAATAACTTCCCCAATCAAAAAATCTCAACATAGATGACTAGCAATACACTAAACTTTTGAGATTTTTCATGGATTGTTAAGAATTCTTTCAAACTCAAAATAAAAATACTTTCCAGATTTAAAAATTGTTCATTTTAAATGATTTTTCTTTTAATTTCCAAGCTGGGTATTCATTTACTCCTGATATATTTGAAAAAGTGAAATATATTGATCTTTTGGTTTATTTGCTTTTCACCAGCTTGAATCATGACAGTAGGAGGGTCTCAATGTATGTCACAAAGTTCCCAACTAATGAATGTCTCTGACATACCAATGACTATCCCATCTTGTCTGACTTGGCTAAAGAAGTATCCCCACCCCCTTCCTTCCTACTCATCGCTGCTGATAGATCCATCCCATTCTTCTCTTTGCAGAGGCTGTAACATCATTTCTTCCCCTCATTTCCTTCTCATGTTTGTTTCTACATTATTAATGCTTTCAAGGAATGTCCAGATATGGAAAAAAAAATGAACTCACTTCTCTTGCCTTCAGGCCTAATATAGATGTGCTACATGAGATCGGCACTTTCTCTTCTCCCCACCAGAGTCCCTTGTCCCTTGGATTCTTGGACCCAGTTGGATGAAGCGCAATCTGGAAGAGACAGGTTGGGTATAAGACATCTTGAATCCTGAAATACACCTTTAATGCCATTCAAGAAAGAGACTACAAAAAGATAACTTTAGATCAAGACTCTGAGGATGGAACTAGATAGGGAAGAAAAAGAGAAATGTAAGGAGTAGAAGAATAATGATAAACATTGATAAATGTTATAGTTTTGAAATATTGCCTAGAATCACCCAGCAAAGACTGAGAAAGGAAACTGTTCTCCATTATCTTCTTTCTTCCTGTGACATCAAGACTCCCTGGTCGCAGGATCCTAAAATTGATCTACTGATTTTTTTTTAATTTTTTAATGTTTATTTATTTTTGAGAAAGAGAGAGTATGAAAGGGGGAGGGACAGAGAGAGAGAGGGAGACACAGAATCTGAAGCAGGCTCCAGGCTCTGAGCTGTCAGCATAGAGCGCTATGAGGGGCTTGAAACCACAGATCATGAGATCATGACCTGAGCCGAAGTCTGACACTTAATCAACTGAGCCACGCAAGCGCCCCAAAATTGATCTACTTATTAATGGTACTAATGTGCTACAGGTCACCAGCATTAGTTAAAAAGTATCATTTTGGGGAACTTGACTAAAATTATTTGGATGGAAAAATCTTCTTCCAATTTCTCAGTAATCAGTTTTCAAACTATCTTTGGAGCCCAATGTAATCATAAATTGCAAATACATACATGAACTGTTTATGCAAAGTTGAATTTTCAAAGTACAAATTAGAATCTAATCACTCAGCTTGCAGAAGTATTCACCCTAGGATTCTTTTACAACAGGAACTTCTTTAGTGTTTGTTTCCAGACCATTAACTACTTGATAGAGAATCTATGGGTGGGTTAAGCAGCCTAATATATAAAAGTTGGAAATTGTTAGGCAAAGATAGATGGAAAAAAATGAATCTTAAGTGTTATAGGGAGATAGGAAAATAGAATTAATTTATTGATTTATACATCTTACAAATAAATCTATTTGTGAACATGAGGTAGAGCCTTAATTGCTGTTTACCAGGCACATACTGTAATTTTGTTGGGGTTTGTTCCCAGGAGTGAGCAAATATTTTCTTCTTACAACATGAAATACTTACCATTTGCTTATTCCATTGTACAGATTTATCTGCATATTATATTACACATTTAACTGAAATGTTTACATATCTACATGCCACTTGTGAGAGGAAGTACAGTGTCACTGCCACATATATCCCAGAGAATTATTAAACTTTAATGAGCATCCGTTAGTAATAAATCCTAGAGTGGTCATTTAAAACAAGATGGTGAAGTAAGGCAGTTGTCTAGGTAATTTGGGGAAACACAGAGTTGTGCTGGTTGGCCCTTCTAGATTTTTAAAAATATTCTTCTGGCATTTAATTTAATATTTATACCACTGAGTGACTTGAGTGGGGTAGAATTTTAGCAACCTGTCCACAGAAAGCCTTTGTTCTAAGCTGGCAATTGAATCACACGTATTGAAGGAAACCTCTCTTATTTTACTTGACTCTCCAGCTAAAGTTTGAAAGTCAATAAACACCTCATAATGCTAATTCAATTCAAGTCAACAATAGTGAGTTCCAATCAACTGAGCTAGATGCTAGGGTTACTGAGTGTGTAGTCTCATGGAGTTTATGATCTAGTAAAGAACACTAAAATAATAACACATTTTCACTTAAGATATGACATGCTCTAAAAGCAATGTCTAAACAAAATTCCTTGGGTATAAAGCAAGCAGACTGATTGGTTTTGAAAAGTCTTTGTGGAAAGTGCATCTTTTAAGGCTGGCCTTCAAGGGCAAGGAAGTTTTCAATAGGTCAAGATGGTGGAAGGTACTTTTCTGAAAGAAGAGTACAGAGGCAGGAAAACACAAGTCATCTTTAGAGAACTGTGAAATATCCTGTGGGGCTAAAACTTAGGCTGTGGGCATTTGATGTGGTATTTGGAAATACAGTTCAGGACCAGAATTACAGGTTCCGGTAAACTAAGACCAGAAGACTACTTTTCTAATTGGCAATAGGTAGCTGGGAAAAGTTTTTGAGCATAGATGATTCTGCTTAGTGAAAGTGAGTTTGCAGGATTGAAAGGGGTAGGAGCTGGAGTGTTGGAGATCAAATAGAAAACTTGGCACTTACCTAATGGGGAATTAGTGTAGGAGCAACAGGAATGGAAAGAGGGGGTGGTTTCTAGGTTTTACTGGGGCAGAGTTGTGATAATCTAGTGACAGACTGGGTAGCATGGGAGTGGGAGTGATGCAGGAGCCCCTATGTTTATGGAGAGGAAGAGAAAGAGAAAAATAGAAAGAAGGCATGAGTTAGGAGAAAGGCTACCCAGGACTTCCAAAACCAAATAATGAGAGGATTACAAGAAGGGGGTCACTAAAAACAAATGATTTAGAGAAATATAGAAAAATGAGGACAAAAAGAAATACATAGATTTAACAAAGAGAAGGTTGCTATTCATTCTTTATAATGTGATGAGATCAGAAGCTAGATTGCAGTGGGTTGAGGAGTAAATGGAAAATGTTACCTTGGAGAAGACAAGAGTAGAGGATTATTTTTGAGAAGTGGTGGTGAAGTGTAAATGAGAGAGGACTGTAATTCTTTGAAGAATAATAAGATTGGAAGAAGGTTTTATTAGGACAAGGAAAACTGATTCCAAAGAGACAACAAAGATGTGAGGTGGTAGTCTGTTACATTGATGACCCCCAGGGAACTGTGTCTCCCAATATTCATGTCCTTGTGTCTCCTTGAATCTGGGATGGCCAAGTGAACAATAGAATGTGATGTTCTTGGAAAGGCTTCCAAGTTAAGGCATTAAGAAGAGCCAACAGTGTCTGCTTTTGTACTCTGGAGAAGCCAGACACCATACAAGAGCTCTGAACCTGACACCATCCTGCTGTGGGGGAAACCCAAGCTATCCACATGGAAATGCCCCATGGAGTGAGAGACAGATGTCCAGCCAGCTAGCTCCCAGATGCTTTAGGCATCCCAGCTGTGGCACCAGACACGAACGAAGAAACCAGGGTGGGCTGGAAGATGTTACTTGGACCACTGAAGAGCCCTGCTCTGCCCAAATTGCAGACTTGTGAGTGAGTAAATGATTGCTGTTGTAAGCTGCTGAAGTTTTTGCAGCAACGGGTGCCTGGAACAGGTGATTAAAAAAGAAAGAAGCAATGTTAGGAAGGTTGGATGGATAGAATAAGGCTCCAAAGAAGATGAGGGGAGATAGAATCAAGTGGAAAACTGGTCTTGGAAGTGAGGATGCTGCCTTTTTTGAGGTAGATGGGATTGAGAGAAATAGGGATAAAAATTAAAGTTAGTGATGAATGGGAAGGAAAGTAGACCAATTCAAGCTGGACAGTGAAGCACTGTGTTGAGAATGAGGATTGCATAAAGGAGCTGAAAGCTAAAGAGGGAGGAGAAATATGCTCAATTATACATGAAATAGGGGTTCATCCAGGAGGAGTAAGTAAAGGGCAGAGTGGCTCTAAGAACCCCGGTAAGTGTTGTGGCCATGAATTTGTAATGAAGCCAACAGCTCTATGAGTTTTTTGCACCCACCCTTACTGAGATTGGCTTCCTTCAGGGATCAAAACTTACTGTGTAGATGGGTAAACAGTCATTCTATTTGGTTTAGGAGATTCGGACTCTAAGTATATAAACAAATGGGAAAAAATGTAACCCAACTTGAGTCTTCAAGTGTTTCGAAGTCTTTCTGAGACCTTTCCCACTTTTATAAAGGAATTCATGGACCTGCTGCTTGTCTATTTGTAATACTGGAAATGATTTCCATTAGCAATTGCTGAATCATATACCTGAGATTACAGACAATGCTATTTATACTAAAGAAATTGAGTGCACATCTATTTTAGCTTCCCGTCCTATTTTCATACTTCCATCCATTTGGATATTTGTCCCATATGTTGTCCTCAGCACTCTGTCTTAAACTGCTGTCTAGTTACAGCTCAAAAAAGCTGTTCCAAATGGGACTTTATTTCAGTAGGGGGCTGTACTTCCTTTCAATCTATTACTTAACTGACAGATACTGTGAAGGTTAATTAGTCAATTTTTAAAAGCTCTCTGTGATGGCAAAAAGAAAAAGTTGGTTTTGTACCCTTGAATGGTATACAATGACTTGACTCTTTTCATAGGTCCTTATATGAAAGATAAACTACTGGAGGGGTTTGGAATATGAATACTTGTGGAAAGCCAAAGCTGAATGATCCAATGACTTTGCGATGCTAAAGGGAGTTTATGACAAACCCATGTTACAACTGAATAAAATCCAGTTGCTTCCACTGGCCCCTCACCTTGTCTTGACTTCTAGGGGCTCCCTGTTCCCTGACCTCTCACTTCTCTGAGCCTCAAATTCATGGTTAGTTTGATAGTTGGCTTTGAACTCCTGATCCTACTTATTTTTGTGCCAGGATCTATCTGTGTTGCTTCTCTCAGTTCTGGCTGCTCAGTCTAACTCACTGCAATCCCACTGCAATCAACGTGCCTGGTGTTTCACACTTTGACATACTTCCCACGAGGGTGTGGCCCTACAATAAGGAAAGAATTTGCCCCAACACCCATTGACCCATACCATGCAATGCCTATTGTTGTGGCTGAATACAGAGGTTACCCAATGACATTCAGGTAATTCTAGCAGCTACTATTTAGGTTGATTCACCAGAAAGTTCCAACAGGCCCTTTAAAACATGATAAGATGGCATGGGCTGTTCCAGTTACATAATGTTCCAGTTACATTGGGTGGGAAGATCTAAGTTAGAATTAATTACTGGTTCTTTCAGTCATTAGCTGGGAACCAATTTAAGACAGCTTTATGCTCACACCTATGTGCTGGAAGTTACATATTAAGACAAGCCTTGACTATCAAGTTAAATAAATATCAGGCTGAAGGAAATTAAGGGTATATATCATGGTATGTACCATGGACAAGTAAACTAAGCATTTTGACTGAAATAAAAACATACTTTTGCTATCCCAGTCAAACTACATGCTAAATAGACTGAGAAGAAGAAAATAGCATCGTACAAATCTATGGCTTGGAAACTGGATTGGCATCAACACAACTAAGGAAATCCAAGCCAGATTCAAGATGTGCTGAAAACCAAATTTCCTAAAGGCCTGGGAGACTTTGGCATGTAGTACTGAGCTGTTAAATTCTAGAGCGATTTCATTTGTGCCAGCTACTTACCATCACCAGCATCAAACTTGCATAACTACACTACTGTTTTACTGCTGAAAATGAACTTTTGTTGGCCTGAATATGTGCAGAGGGTAAATGGCAAGAAGAGATCTGATCTGCTATGCGGAAAGCTAAAGGGAAACATTCGTAGGAGGAGCCTCCGGCATAAAGAACTCCTCAAAGACATTCAGCAGAACGATTTCCGTGTACAAGATAGCCATTACCTGGCCTGAAACAACAGACTTAGCAGACTCACTTCATATGAGGCCCTCTGAAACAACAGTGAGGAACAAAGATCTCCCAAAGATCATAAAGTGAAGAGTGATGATCACAGGCAGCAACATGGGGACAGATAATTGCTGCTCTCTGGTATAAAAAACACAACTTTCAATACAATGTTTGCAGTGGATGCTGTTGTGAACCACCCAGATGCCCCTTTCAAGGTTGAGGTGTTCTTTCTCTCAGCTGCCTGGTACTGGGGCTGCTGTCTGCTCACAGCCCATTTCCTAACCCCCTGCTGAAGAGAACTGCCTTTCCCAAGATCATGCCCCTTCCTGAGACAGCCCACATCCTGGGGCTGTTGATCAGGGGATACAAAGTCCTGTCTCCCTTGTCTCTAAGAAACCCTGAGGGGCCATCCCAAGTAGATAGGTCCCCTGTAGGTGTGTGGGTGGCCTCTATTATATCTGCCTCAGGTTCCCTCTCACTCTGCACTTTTATCCTGCTCCCCTCCTGCTCCAACAAGTATTGTTCCTGAACAGTCCCCTCAGTAAACCTTTTGCAAGCAAATCTCCATCTCAATCCCTTTCCCCAGGAAACCAACCTAAGACATACTCATCTGATCCTAACACCACATGGTGGAACAAACATGATCAACACATGCTTGTTCCCGCCTTCCTTTCTCCTACTCCTCTAAAGAGGAGTCAGGCTTTGCCTATTCCCTATCTTGGCCTCCGGCCTCCTCCAAGTAGCATCCTGCTTGGCAGAGTCTTGACAGAAGGATAAAGGTGGTGGGGGCAAGGGTTAGAGTGCTGGCAAAGAGGTGCAGGAGAAGCTGTGGCAAATAAAGAAACTGAGGTTGAATGGGGATTTTAAGAAATACCGTTATGCTCAACCCAACCCTTTCACGGCATTCAAGCAAAAGAAGCACAGAGCTTGGATTGTTGGGAAGTTAATTTTTGTGACCGGACTGCCATTCCACTCTGGGCTTGGGTGACAGTGGTCACAATTTTTAAGCTTTTCCTGTGAATATAGGCAATCTCATCTTTAGATGTCAGTGGCGATGCCAGCAGAACTGTATGTTTCAGGAGTGCTTTAAGATGGGGCATAGTTTTACTATGTCTAATCCACACTCTTTGAACGCTATGAATTTAAGTCCACAAAAATAGAATTATAGGTTTCAGGGCTTTAAACAAAAATGTTTGTAACAATAGAAAAATAATTAAACTATTGTTTCAGCCTTTATTACGAGAGACATATGAACAACTAACTATTAACACATTCTTCCAAAACATCTACACGTGTCAGTCATGTGCATGTGGAAGCTAAGGACAAAGGGCAGCACACCCTAATGGTATAACTGTCTGTCAGAATTTTATGTGCAGAAGACAGTCTGTGACAGGCCTTTTAGATTCTCTAAGTTACAATTTTTGTTCTAATGCCCAATACCGCTGGCACATAAGTGGCATCGCTGAAGAGTCTGGCCAGGCTGGAGTACACGCAAGAGCACCTGTGGAGATGACAAGAAGGGGTCCCTCTCATGTTAGGCCTTCTCAGCCCGGGACTACGTCCTAACTAGACTCTCTTGAAGTGGGTTTGAGTTGTTTGTGAATCACGGCATCCTGAGTTACAGGATGGATTTTCTATTTTCTTTCTTTTTTCTATTGAGAATTGCCAGCAGTCTTTCTTAAGGGTAGAAAATTTCCAAGAACAAGCCTTAAGAATACAAACAAGTATTTTAATGATGCATTTAGGACAAGTTTTCCAAACACAATATTTTCTTTGGGGTATAGTTCCAATAGCTGGTAGTGATCATGAGCTGTTAGCAATCTAGGAATCAGAGGCATTATGTTCCAAATCTACCAAGATGCTCCAACCTGTCATCCTTAGTCATGTACTTTCAAGGCCTAAGAGACAAGCTTTACTCTTGAGGATCTCTGTTCTTGAGTTCAGTTGTTAAATCCAGGGATAAAAGACTAATTGGGGAAACCCAAAACAAGAAGATTAAGCATCCTTCAGAGGAAAGGCTAGGGTGTGGTGGGTTGCCCTTGTCCCTTCTGTGTCCAGCCCAACACAGAGAGCTGTTGGGCTGTCCTGAAGCCAGTGCCATTTCTGTCCTGTGCCAGTGCTCCTGGCAACCTTTGAAGGTGATCATCAGCAATCAATACCTATGAGCTTTGACTTTGTTTAATTTTATAATTTATTTTGTAATCTACATTAAAAAAATTAGGTCAGAACTATTGGCACATCTTTTTTTTATAATGTTATCTGATACATGATATATGTTTATGTCCCAGAACAGAAATATATAGACATTTGGTACTTTGAATCTTACCCTCAAAAGAAAAACACTTTATACTGAAGTACAACATATATGATGAAAAAAAAAAGACATCTTAGTGGTGTGTAGCTCAATGAATTTTCATAAACAAAACACATCCAAATCAAGAAACAGAACATGACCAGCAGCCAGTAAGTAGTTCTCCCTGTGCTCCCTTCTAGTCCCTGGCCCCTCCAAGGGTATTCACTGTCTTGACTCTTTACTATTTGCTTGGTTTTGTCTGTTTTTTGTTTTTTGTTTTTTGTATTGCATGTACTTGGATATAGAAAATATAGACAGTCCCTGACTTAGGATGATTCAACCTCAGATTTTTCATTTTTACGATGGTATATAAGGGATACATATTCAGTAGAACCCATACTCCCAATTGTGAATTTCCATCTTTTCCCTGGCTGGCAATATGCAGTGCGATACTCTCCCATGATGCTGGGCAGTGACAGCCACAGCTCCCAATCAGCCATGTGATCGTAAGAGTAGATGACAGACACACAACTATTCTGGTTTTCGCTTTCAGCACAGTATTTGGTAGATTACATGAGATAGTCAGCACTTTATCCTAAAGGAGGCTTTGTGTTAGAGAACTTTTTCCTACTGTAATGGAAGTGTTCTGAATGAGTAGATTGGGTATATTAAATGCAACTTTGATTTATGGTATTTTCAATTCATAAGTCGAGGAAGGTCTATATGTACTTTATCTGACTTCTTTCAATTGCTATTATGTTGGTAAGAGTCATACTTATTGTTGCAAGTAGTTGTATATCGTTTATTTTTTATTGCATAGGAGTCCGCTGTATGAATAGATCACAGTTTATTTATACCTTCTTCTACACTTATTTATAATTTCTTCTTCTAGAAACATTGCCCTTATGACCAGATGCAAAACCTAACTTCGAACGTTTTGTCTGAATCTCTGAGGTCAAACAATGCCATCTGGAGGAAGAGGCTACCCTTTCCCACACTTTTAATTTCTTCAGTGTCAGAAAGCCATTCTGGTTCACTTTGATAGCTCAGAGCTGCACTGTTAATCCAGGATAGCTCCTAGCCAGATATGACTACTGAGCATCTGAAATGTGACTAGCATGAGTTAAGATGTGCTGCATGTATAAAATACATATTGGATTTCAAAGACTTGGCATGAAAAAAAATCATATAAAACAATAGATTCAATTCAATTCAACAATTTATATTGATTACTTATTAAAATAATTCTAATTTAGGCTGAATGAAATATATTATTAGAATTAATGTCACCAGTTTTTTTTTTCTAGAACATTTAAAACTGCACAGGTGACTTTCATTGTGTTTTTATAGGATAGTGCTCACCAAGATCACCATCTCATTTATTCTTCTGCTGTAAGTCAGAATGTTAGACCAGATCATCTCCCAAGTTTTTGTTGTTGTTGTTCAAAAGTTTTTCTGAAGGTCCCGGTGCCCATACATGGATGCCCAGATCCCAGAAGCATACAATTGCTCCTTCGGCAGTTTGAGGTCGGTCCAGGTGAGAATCAGTGCGTACCTGCCTCAGGACGTGAGCACTGCACGTGTCCTTCAGGTAGGCAACAGGCTTGGGGAATACATTAAGCCCTGATACCACTTTAATTAAAAATGTGACAAGAGATGTTGATTATGAAAGTCTAGGAGACTTCACATTTCCAGGCTTCGTAGAGAAACCACTTTTCGCTTCACTTAACACTGTTTATAGCTGCTGTTGGTTTATATGGAAAATGTGGCAGCGCAAGTTCTAACGATTTACATAGGGCAATATAATTTATATGAAGTCATTTTGGAGGCCAGATAAATAATAAAGTGTCAATTAATTTTAAGTTTTTGACTATGTGTTTAGGTTTTATCATCCCCAGGCCACATTTTAGATCAATTCCAAACATTCATATTAAGGGGGACCCACAAGTCTCAGAGTCATAAAGAAATGAAGAAGAGCCTAGGGAAATAGGAATATGTTATGTAGGAAATTTTTTTCCAAAATGGAGACAGGGTTCCAAACAACTATACTAAGTACCATATTATACTTATATGTGAGGTTTTATTCTGATTTGCTGCTTTGAACCTGAAAGAATTCAGGACTGTTACACATTTCATCGGGCAGATAGATTTTTAAATTTCTCAGCAAATTTGAGTTTTCGTATCTTCTTACCCATGTCCTCCTCTTTTTCTCCAGTGCTTTACTCATTGTTGGCAAATACGCTTTCTTTAAAGGAAGTCATAACAGTTGTAAATTATTGAAAACCTCTGGAAATATGGCCTCTCGGTTGTGCATTATAGTATATTCCTAATCCCCAGTTGTCCTAATCCCTTAATTAAAACAGGAGCAATTTAAATCATTGCAGTGATGTTTTTGTGATTCTATATTTTAATTGAATTTAAATGATGAATATTTGATGCTGTGTATTTGTCAGACAAATAGGAATAAGCACCCTGATTCCCCCTAAGACAGTTAACTACGATTGAAAGTTAGGGAAGCCTTGATTAAATGAATTAGGAAATTAGACACAACTTGTAAATGTGTCCAAGGGGCAAATTCAAGGACTTCATTCTAAATGCCTTTATGGGAAAAAGAAAAACCATGCTGATTTCAGAAAGGATTAAAAATTGAACAGACCTAGAGTTTTCATCAGGAAATGATCTGGTTTTAGAATCTCCATTATTTTTTAAGCTACTTTGGGGACTATTTTAGAAAGAGCTCAGCTTCTGTGGAATGATCCTCTGAGTAAAGTCCTGACTGAAATCTGTTTTTCTATCATTGGATCCTCACATAAAAATCAGCCCATTAAAGCCCTTCTCACACAGTCTTGAGGAGGAATATAAAGCACTTCTTCAAAGCGGAAGCTGTAGGTGAAACATGGACGTCTAGGGGTGCTCCTCTGTGCCTGTCGCCCACAGAGCAGCCTGCCGCACTAGCAAGGTTGGCGCAAGGCCGCTGGAGACAGCAAGCAAAGGCGGCAGCCATTTGGCGGTCTTCTGCAGGCATGAAAATAACTGTCTACACAGAATGCAGAAATGTTAGAGCTGGAAAAGGACCTTGGAGATCATTGGATCCAACTCCCTCTCTTTACGAGGAGGCCGAGGTCCAAAGGGGAGGCGGCGTGTTCATTACTGGCAGAGCATGCTCTATTTACAAAGTACATTAAGACAAAAGCAGGAAAATGCACACATACTCTCTCACACGTGCATGCGCTCTCTCTCGCTCTCTCCCTGTCTCTCACTCCTTCACATGCGCGTGCTCACGCGCCCCTGGCCTTCTGTCCTCAGTAAATTCTCCTAGGGTGATGTTCTTGTGAGGAAAGGAGGGAGCTCTTTCTCAATAACATTACATTTTCTTTTTCCACTTTTCTTGAAGTATGATTCACAAATAGAAACTGTATATATTTCAGTTGTACATTGGGGTGTTTTGAGATACATATACATTGTGCAGG
Source organism: Herpailurus yagouaroundi (assembly GCF_014898765.1). Taxonomy (NCBI): domain Eukaryota; kingdom Metazoa; phylum Chordata; class Mammalia; order Carnivora; family Felidae; genus Herpailurus; species Herpailurus yagouaroundi. Next base: position 60,419,643 of record NW_024412395.1, on the reverse strand, counting down.
GATTATTACTATCAAACTAATTAACATACCCCTCACCTCACAAAGTTACTATTTTGGGCAGCAACACTGCTTACCATGTACTCTTCTTCCGGAATTTCAAGTACACAATACACTATTATTAACTATAGCCACTGTGCTACCCATCAGGTCACCAGAACTTCATCTTATAACCAAGTTTGTACTCTTTGACCACCATCTCCCCATTTTCCCCAGCCCCCTAGTAACTACCCTTCGACTCGGTTTCTATGAGTTCAACTTTTTTAGATTCAACCTATAAGTGAGTTCATGCAGTATTTGTCCGTGTCTGGCTTATTTCACTTACTATGATATCCTCAGGTTCATCCACGTTGTCACAAATGGCATGATTTCCTTCTTTTTTTAATGGTGAATAATATTCTATTGTATATATTATATATTCTATAGTGTGCATATATGTATATATGTATGTGGGTATATATATACATACACATGCACACATATATCCCATTGCTGGTGAGGATGTAGAGAAAAGGGAGCCTTTATTACACTGTGGGTAAGAATGTAAATGGAGGTTCCTCAAAAAATTGAAAATGGAGCTATCATATAATCCAGTAACTCCATTTCTGGCATGTATGCAAATAAAGACATAGTTGCCACTCCTGTGTTCATTGCAGTACTATTCACAGTAGCTTGGCTATGGAAACAACCTAGATGTCTGTCGACAAAGGAGGGAGCTCTTTACATGGACTTGGACTGATCCGTTGAAAAGTCACTCGTGAGAAATACTTCAGAGGAAATTTTTCAGGTCCAGTGCTGCAGTCTTCAAGGGCAAAATACAGCTCATTTATCTTAAGCCCACAGTTGTCGATAATGTGTTGTATGCAAAGAAGAATGTGTAGTCTTTCTTATCAGTGTTGTCAACCCAGGTTTTCTTGGTTTACAACTTACCCACTGCCTCCTTCCAGATGGTCCATGTGTTTGCATTGTGTTGCCCTTCTCTTCATATGCATGCATACACACAGAAAATGAAAGAGTCACTTAGAGAGTAAAGTCATTAACTTCAAGCAGCCATAGAATACTCCAATTTTTACCAGCAGTGTGATAGGTTGTCTGATTCTGAACTAACATACTCAGTAAAAAAAAAAAAATGCTCCACCTTATTTTGAGGTCTCCAAAGTCTCTGAATTTGGTTGAGGTCAGACCTCTGCCATATAGAGAGCTCTCTGCTGTACTTGTCTCCCACCCCTCAAATCTCCATGCCCTCCTTCCCTTCAGCCCAGGATACCTCATCCTTGACACTATTGACTTGTGGGACCAGATTGTTCTTTGAGGGGAAGGGGAATGGGGCTGTCCTGTTCATTGTAGGATACTCGGCAGGATTTTTGGCCTCTCTACCCAGTAGATGCCAGTAGCACCCATTCTCTCAATCATGACAGTCAAAAATGTCTCCAGTTGTTGCCCCTACTTGAGAACTACTGCTCTAGTATGATCATCCATGGGGAGGGGTTGACTGTATAATCCATAATGTCTACACACCTTTTCCCAGTCCCCAGGGACAGTATCTGTGCTACAGGGGTCTGCAGCAACTCCAGACTTTCTAGGTGTGCCTAGTAAGGAACTTGGTAAGTTCCCTTTCTGGTCTTTGTGGCTGCTGTGTTTTCCTGTATCATGCTAAGAAGCTCTAATAGAAAAATTGCCCTCATTAAGGACAAGAAGAATCTCAATAAGCTGGACACCATGGAAGGAACTGGATCACTGGCACCTTCCCTAAAGGACCTCCCCTCCCCCACTTCTGCCATTGACAGCACTTCTCAAGCAGGCTGAACCCAGGGTCCCTATCTGAAGTGAGGAAGAGTTCTTTTTGTCTAATCGCCTACTTTCTGATTCTCAGGGGGATGTCCAACCTCCCTGATGGTGATACAGTTCCCTCTTAGAAGGCATGGGAGGGGAGGGGAGTGTGGTGGGCAACACATTTATAAAAATACTAAGTGACCCCCTCCTTCAATACCACGAATTGCAAATATGTCACATATCAATGGGTAAGGATTATGGGTATTGGTTTGTGAAAGAAGTGTTGATTTCAACCATCATAAACAAATTACCCTTTCCTAGGGGCGCCTGGGTGGCGCAGTCGGTTAAGCGTCCAACTTCAGCCAGGTCACCATCTCGCGGTCCGTGAGTTCGAGCCCCGCGTCAGGCTCTGGGCTGATGGCTCAGAGCCTGGAGCCTGTTTCCGATTCTGTGTCTCCCTCTCTCTCTGCCCCTCCCCCGTTCATGCTCTGTCTCTCTCTGTCCCAAAAAAATAAATAAATGTTGAAAAAAAAATTAAAAAAAATAATAAATAATAATAAAAAAAACAAATTACCCTTTCCTTCCTAGCTAACTCCCTTGATAAGAACAACCAGTTCACAAACCTATGAGGCTAGAGAAGGTGTGTGGGAACAGGAAAAGAGTGGGAGAAGCATTTTGCACTTTATTAAAATTAGAGTATCAGCATTCCTTTTTGATAAGGAAAAAAACCCCAAAAAGCAATGCATATATTCATGTTTAAATGCTTCCTTCTTCTGGACCATCTCCCAGCAGTAAGACGTATCATTTTATAGGGGTTGTGTTTCTTTTTTTTTAACCTCAGTGTTTATACTCAGATTCATAGGGCTGTTGGTAGGTTTGCAGGTACACACATGAGGAAAATATCAGCAGGCAGAGTCTTTCTCTTCCTCTCTCCTTAATTTCCTCCTTTACATGATGGAACAGAGCTTGGTCTTGCTTAACAAAGATTTTCTAGAAGCTATTCCAGATGAGTGCAGTGAAAAAGTAGTAGGACAGAGGAACACCTACTAATATGAAGAGAGAAAAAAGGTTCTTTCTAAGACAGCTAAATCTGTTTGCCTAACTCAGTACTTCTCCTGGGACCAGGGCTCCTAGCAGGCTCTCAGAGATGCCGCCGAAGGGACACAGAGCCAGGGCCCAGAGGGTACACAGATGCCGCTGTTTGATGATGGCATCTCCAAAGGCAGCCGGTCTGAACTGGATGAACCCTCTGCCTGATACTGAATTCTGTTGCTAGCTCCTTTCCCCAGCTTCAGCCTTGTGTCCATTCCAGGGTTGGGAGCAGGGTTAGATTTTGATTACTGAATTGTAAACTGTAGGGCATTTATAGTAAATGGAGATAGTAGAGCTATAGCTCTGAAGTTTCAGGAGCATATTTATATCTAATGAATCCAAATACAAATAATTTTTAGCTTTTTTGAAGAAGAAAGGACTTTTTTTTCTAAGCAGATATTTGGAATACCAGCTCAATGGAGCCGTCCATGGATGGGCTTCATGGGGTTTAGAAATCCCTTGAAACTGAATGCTTATGCATTTTCCTGAGATGGATTCCATATCTTTCATCAGACTCTCTAGATCCGTAATTGATGAAAGGTTAAGAATCACTGTCTCAAAGGCAGTTACAAAAGTGCCCTTTTTTTGTCTTGTCTACAATTTTGACTTGTTTTTTAGTATGTATGTGTGAGTGTGTATTTGGTTTTTAGTGTTTTTTTTTTTAAGTTTATTTATATTTGAGAGACACAGAGAGTGCATGCACACACACAAGTGGGGGAGGAGCAGGGTCAGAGGGAGAAAGAGAATCCCAAGCAGGCTCCATGCGGTCAGCATGGAGCCCAATGCGGGGCTCACACCCATGACACATGAGATCATGATCTGAGCTGAAATCAAGAGCTGGACGTTTAACCGATTGAGCCACCCAAGCACCCCGGTTTTCAATTTTTTGAGACCAGATAGTTTCACTGGTGTTTCTCCATAAGATATTTTCCTAGAGGGTGAGCCAATTTGAGGTTGTAAGATCTCTGAAGATTAAATTCTTAGCTACAATTGGTTTAGGTCTTGTAGAAAGTTGTGTCATTGAAGTTCAATGGTGACTTTCTGTGACGATAATGTCAGATTGAGAAAGGAGATCGAGGGGAAAAAAGGAGGGGAATATTAGGTAGTGAGGATGCACAATCACTTTTTTACCTTTAATTCAATATGCCTGAGGTAATTAAGTTCCTTCTTGTCTATTAGGATACTGCTGACATTCATCTTCCCTTGAAGAAGTGTTTATGTCAAATCTTATTCCAAGGGCAAGGAGTGAGGATTGAAGGCTACAATGATGACTCCAGACCTGGGAAACAGGACTTTACCCTCCTGTACTGCTGCCCTTACAACATCACTACCTTCTTCTCCAACACCATGTCTTCTCATGAACTCCTGAAACAGGGTTGGGAAGCCAGTTCATCTCCTTTTAGGTGAGTGTGATAGGGTCCCTGGGTGACTCTGTTGGTTAGGCTTCTATCCCTTGATTTGGGTGAGATCTAGTAGTGCTTTGGGCTCCGCACTGGGCGTGGAACTGCTTAAGATTCTTTTCCTCCCTCCGTTCCTTCCCCACTCTCACAAGCTCGCTCTCTTTCTCTCTCAAAAACAAAGAAAGAAATGAAAATTAAAGAAAAAAAAGGAGAGTGATTTCTCACCAACCCATTCCCTGATCTCACACCACAATGGCCTTCTTACTGTTTTTAGACACAGTAGGCACTTTTCTGCCACAGGGCCTTTTACATCTGCTATTCCCTTGCTCTAGAATGCTTTTCCCCAGATAACATCACAATTCACTCTATTACATCCTTTGGATCACTATGCAGAAGTCACTGTCTCAGGTGGTTCTTCCCTAGTCACCCTTAATATATTGACCTCCCTCTATATGTCATACCCTTCTTCCCTGCTTTATTTTTTTCACTTTAGTACATACCTCTATCTTCCCTATTCTTATATTTTGTTTATTCATGTGTTATCTAGTGGAGTTTTGGCTCCCACAGATTGTAAGCTCCATTAGGGCAGGAATGGTTCTCTGTCCCATTCAGTACTAAAATTACAGCACATAGAACAGCGCCTGGTTAATTATAGATACTCAGTAAATATTCTTTGAATGAATAACCTCAAGAGATTTTAGGATAAAGCTTGCTCATGAGAAAAAATACTATGTGACCTTTCGATCCAGTGATTTTATGATCAAGAAGCCAAGCTAAACAGGCAAACTGATTTAAGTGGCCCAATAGCTTCTATGTTGGCATCTATCAAAGTGTTTGTCATCCCCATTCCATAATCTATAAGTTGACTGTTCTCACCAGGTTAAGTTCTGCAGGGGAATGAAATTTAACTCAGAGATGAAGTGCGGAGCATAGAGACATGTTCAGTAAATGTGGAGAAAAATGAGACAGTGAAAGAAAATACAAACACACTAAGACCAGCCCTTGATACCAATATATGTGTTTAATCACAGAATAAATAATCTCTTTGTGAACACGTGGAGCACATCCCGCTTTGCTTTGCTTTAACAAATCCCCTAGAGAGTCACTAGCAGATAAAGAAGAAGGTATGATTTCTGAAGAAATCTCTGGAAACAAAATTAGGCAGGGTATGTAAGCCACCTTGGATCAGGCTTAGACTGAAGTGCCCAGGATGTAGAATGGAGGCAGGAGTTGTTATAGAAGTCAGGTGATTTGGTGGGTGTAGACCACCTTGGAGCAAAGTTCTAAATAAGAGTCTTAAGAAAAATAGTGGGAGTGACTACAGGTTGGTTGTGTGACATATCCAGCCTTCTAGAGTGGCTTCAGCCTTTTAAATAGGGGTTTGGATACTCCATTTTTTCTCATCCACAGAGCAGTCTTTCAATGCCACTCGAAACCACTGAGACCCAATAGAGTAGACTCACTCAAACCGATGTGTTCTGTGGCCTCAACCATCTTCTAATTCAGCCTTATTATAACCAGGTTTCCAAAACTGATTTCATTAAACCAAAATTTCATGGAAATTTTATTATAAAAGTATATCCATGATTAGCACATTTACTCTTACCTACTCTCTTAAGCATTATTATTTATTTATATCTTTGCAAATGGCATTTTCTGTAGAAAATATGAAGCTGTCTATCACTTTTCTTCTATACTGTTGTCACTTGTGTTTAAAAAGCTCACACCTTTTACCCTGCTATCTTGGGAAAGAACATATCCACCAAACAAAAAAAGCCCCTGATCAAGATTTCGAAATCAAAAGGTGGGTATATCAATCAAGAAGTTTCTCACCCAATACAGAAGGGTTTTCTTTTTTCCTTTCATAGTCTTCTTCTAAGCTCCTTTCATTAAA
>NW_024412395.1:60347681-60411704 GCF_014898765.1 Herpailurus yagouaroundi | reverse complement strand
TATATATATATATATGTATATATATATACATATATATATACATATATATATATAGCTTTGGCTATACTGCACCTGTATTGTCTTGTTGAAGTGACCAAGTAGTAGAAGAACAAAGTTAATCTCATATTGCACCTGGTTTTCATTTCAGCTTTTCTCTGCCTCTTCATTTACTGTTATGTTTAATGCCAGGTTCTGTTTTTAGCCTTGAGAGAGGGGAAGAGTGTAGAAAATACTTGTAACATCTGTAGCAATGGACAGAAGAATGGATAATAATAGGAAATGTCTACATACCATCTGGTATAAACACAGATGTGTGTTTTCTTTAAAAATAAAAATCCTGCACTCTAAAAGGGGAAGATTTACAACATTCTAGAGAAAGTCAAGAACCCATTCTTAAGTGGCTCTTAATTGACAAGATGGAATCCTCCCTGTTCATTGCCATTTTATTTATAGAACTCCACTGGTGGGCGCTGCTCATTTTCCCTACAAATTTTGTGTGCAGAGGTCATGGTGCTTTCCAGAATCAGTGGCAATACCACACAAATTCATTATGTCAAGTGTTACATTTCTTTACCTCTTTATGTACCTGGAATGGTAAACCTAGAATGAGGATATTCTATGTTTCCTCTAAAACCTCACCATGGAGTTTAAAAGCTTAAAGAAAAAGGCATAAGGTCGAATTGCTAAGGGAGATTCGGCATATTTTATAAAGTTATACAATTTTAATTCTTAACTACTTCATAAGAGAAGTCTATCTGCAAAACCAACAAACCACTCATAGGGAAGATTGTCCTTTCTTCCCCTTTCTTTTTAGCATTTATACATTTAGTACCAATAACAAATTCACCAAACTTACTTAACTTAGTATTAAACTCACATTTTTATTAAGCAACCCACACTTCTCAAATTCAGAGGGGTCTATTATGTATCTTAGAAGAACAAAAGTTTCTGAGGCTATGTCCATTGAGAGGTCACCAACAGGTTAAATTACTCCGGAAATAAAAGTGTAGATACCGTTGTAAATATTGGTACGTTGAGGTCATCCCAAGGGCAATCTGGAAGACTTCCATGGGCTGCTCTCTTTGAAAGTCACGGAATAATGAGATGTCTGGTAAATATGGAAAGCAATAAGAATTATGAAATGCCTTCTGTATGAATGCTCATAAGTTTCACCCACCAAAGGAAAGAACAGGACCAGTCTGGTATGGATAGAATGTATGCTTAGGAAGATGTCTGTCGTTACCCTCTAAAATTTCTCTCAGTGCAATGAATCCATTTGGCCTGGAGAAAATAAATTTAATGTCATTTTAAAAGCCTGTTTTTCACTTCTACCTATGAAAAACAAATTACAAAATTAAAAAGCACATTCTAGTTATTCAGGTTTATTAGCCTATAGTTAAGAACCATATTCCCAGTGCTATTTACTTTTGGCACTCTGCTCACATGGGAGCACATGAAATCTAGTGGTACATAAAATTCTCATTGAAGTCAGGAGATATTTGACCATGGTAAAAATTGGGCCCTCAGTCTCTAACCTTTTGGCCTACCATTTTTTGTTGTTTCTGTGTTCTCACTCTTTGATTCTTTTCTAGGTTGTTCGTCATTTGGCAGAGATACCTGCTAACTATGTGCTCATTTGATGTATTCAGTACCGACCTGTAAAACTGACCTTATCTTGGTTCTTGGATTGTCTTGTTTTGCTTTCACTGAAGAAAAAAAAAAAAAAGATACTAAAAAACAAATCAAAACAAAAACGAACACAACCAGTGTCCATAGATAGAATCCATTTATCTTGTTTTCTCAAAGATTTATCTTTCATTGTTTCAAGAACTTTCAACAAATAAGCATTAGAGGAAAAGTGCTGACAATTTCAACTTCATTAGTTCAAATGTTATTTTTTCAATGTCAAAACTTAAAAAGCTTATCTAGAAAAGAAATGATTCAAGGCGGTTGTTACAGAATAATTACAGATTTACTCTTAGAGGAAAGCATAATTGCCTATGTACTACATTAAGTGAATATAAACTCCTTCTACGTCATATAGTTAAAATAAACCAGACACTTTCTGGAAATTACAGTGTGAAATTCACTCATGTCTACCGTCTCGCCCTGGTGTCGCTCTGCTAGACTGGGAATGATGGAACAGGAAGGGGCAGCAGGGTCCCCACATTATTGCTGAGGAGAGTGGCTGCAAGTTGAGTAAGCTGAACGTAGATTTGAAAGATGGGACAACTTCTAAATTGATGTCAGGGCTATAAATACCTGGGAAGCTGCCACCAGAATTTCCAGCCCTGCAAGTAGTTACAAGAAATGGGGAAAGTTCTTTTAAACAAAGATTACTGCCTGGCTGCAAATCTGGGAAAGACAAGGCAACAAAGTATGAGCCTCTCAAAGAGTGGCTTGGGCCAGACCTCGAGGAGTCATCACCGGGTGTGTACCGGACAGAAAGGGTGCTCGTTCTTGCACTGACCTTTACAGCGGGCTGCACAGACCCTTCTGTTGCTCAGTTTACTATGGTTTGAAGCTTTCACACATGTTGGATGACTCTCCAAATACGGTTTACATAACAGCCCAGCTCATGCCTACACATGGAAAACCATATAAAATAACAAAAGTTTACTAAGCTGACACCTATTTCCTATTTTTAGTATATGCCACGCATGCACTGTCTTGTACTTTATAAACTATTCTCTTCTGTTTTATATAGATAGTAAATAAATCTATAAGAAATCTATCTAAAAATTTTTTTAAGAGAGAGAGAGCAGGAGAAGGGCAGAGAGAGAGGAGGAGAGAGGAACTGAAGCAGGCTCTGCGCTGACAGCAGCAAGCCCGATGCAGGGGCTCGAACTCACAAACCATGAGATCATGACCTAAGCCAAAGTCATACGCTTAACCAACTGAGCCACCCAGGCGCCTCAGAAATCTATAAATTTTAGATAAAATTGAAGATCTATAATGTAGAGATGTAGATCATGTAAGATAAATATAGATAACATATCTTTTCTATTTATATAAATATGAATCATAACTTGCCAGTGGTCTGAGACCACAGTTTGAAAAACAGTCAGATATAGGGGCACCTGGGTGGCTCAGTCAGTTGAGCAACCGACTCTTGGTTTTGGCTCAGGTCATGATCTCATGTTGATGAGATCAAGCCCACTTTGGGCTCTGTGCTAACAGCACGGAGTATGCTTGGGATTCTCTCTCTGCCCCTCCCCACACATGCTCCTGCACATGCTCCCTCTCTCTCTCAAAATAAATTAAAAAAAAAAAAAAAAAAAAGAAGTATAGTAAATCCTTTCACAGTGGAGGAAGCTGTCAAGGAAGCTCTAGTGCTTCTCACCTGCCAAAGGGGAGTCTGCTGTTTTGCCTGGTTTCCCTCAACACCAGTGCACCCAGTTTGCACAGAGTTAATTTACACTTATTACTCTAAGTGTTCTGACGTATTCTCTTTGGGTCATTTTGTATGTTCAGCTTGAATGAAAAGTAGAACAACAGGGGCCATGGCTGCTTGGCTCCTGTGTCTCCTTTTATAGCTCCTCCCAGGACCTCGCACAGCACATCCATGCTGCTGGACGGCGGATAACTGCTGCTGACTGCTAACACAGTTACGTGACAATGGGAAAACAATACAGTTTGATGGGGTGCATGGAATTGTATATGCAGACATTTTTTCCTAACTGAAGCATTTTAGTCTGTAAAACTGGTTGAACTAAAGGTTCAAATTTAAAAGCATATAGTTTGTCCATGATGCTCTCTACCATCCAATCCTTCACCTGTTTATTCATTCATGCCTCAAATATGTATTGAGTGGCTACTCTTTGCCAGAAGTTATTTTAGGTGCTGTGTATACACAGTTCATGCCCTCAAACAATGTGAGATATAAGGTAACAGGTTTTTCTCAAAACTGTGGTTTATTAAAAATTAATAATTGAATTGTCTAATTTTGATTTAGCTGGTACAGATTTCTTGTGTTTACTTTGCTTCCTCAAGGTCATTAATGATATAATCTAAAATAATACCTGATTAAAAAAAAAACTTACCTTACCAAAAAATGTGCTTGGTAGCATCCCATTTGCTCCCTGCTCATGACAACCTTTGGATCTCAAAATTGATCATAATCCTGTGTTCGTGAAAACTCTCATATTGGTCCATTCAAGGCCCATTCATCCAACTACTTACCTACCTACCTACCATATATAAACTGATTTATAGATGTCATATGTTCCCAAATATACCAATGTTGTAAAGTTGTTGTAATTAAAGCAGCACTTACAAGTGTCTGTGGTCAGGGTTATTACTTTTTTGTTGCCAGAGGAACAGAACAGAGACCTTGAAACAGACTTGTGCGACTTTTAGTACATGTCTGAGGGGATGTGGTAGATCACTGGGGAAAGGAAAGGCAATTGAATCAACTGAGCGAGGAACACATGTGGATCGCCAGCATTGCCTAAAGACAGACTAAGAAATTAAGTGTCAGAAGCTAAACTTGAAAACTTTTAGAAGAAAATATGGGTGAAAAGTCTTTCTGGCCTCAAAATGGAGAAGGATTTCTTAAGATACAGAAGTACTAATCACGAAGGAGATCACTGATAAACTTGACTAAAATTAAGAACTTCTGCTCATCAAGCCATCTTTTAAAAATGATAGAAGACAAGCTAGAGACTGGGGGATGTGGCACACATAACTGACAAGGATCAGAACCCAAATGACGTGAAGCATTCCATAAATTAAAAATGATATGCATCCTGCTTTCCTTCTCTACTCGCAAACGTATCCTTGCTTCTTCTTGATTCTCCTATTCATCCAACACCAAATTAGATATTGTTTGAGTGAGTTGTTCATTACTATCTTTATGCCATTTCCTCACACTAGAATATGGCCACCACCCGCTGGACTGTTGACACCCCAAACATTTCTGTGGGTAAAATCCATTACTCCCAAGAACCTTCTTTGAGGACTCCCACCCATCACTGCTTATTCCTTCAAAATTCACAGAGTCCATTCATATTTGAATACTATATTCACATATTTATTTTTGAATTCTGATTTTTTAGATATTGAATCCATCCTGTTACACTTTAACTTTCCCCCCAATTTAAGAACTCTTGCATTCCATTCTATTTTCAAGGTTCCTCCTCTGCCTGGCTTTTCCATAGACAGCTTAGCCTAGTGTTGTTCCTTGTGATGGGGACCCCGCAAGTGGCTGACTGACTGCAACCATAAAGATTTTATTCAATTTCATCACGAGCACTTCAAAAAAGTAGAACAAAATTAAGGTGGATTTATCCAAGGAAATAAGAAGAAAAAGACAGCAGTTTGCGCAAGTAAATGCCTGACAGAGATCTTAGGCCAGTTACAGAGACATATGGAAGAGATTTAAAAATATCCATTTACAAAGAAATTGTGAAGGAGGAGGAAAGCAATGTAAACAAGCCAAATTAAGGAAAAATTACATATTGGAGCAAGACAATAAGCAGCAAGTTCCAGAAAACATTTCAATGGCAGTAAAGAGTTCAAATAGGGTGGCAACAAATAAAAGTAAATGACTGAACCAATTAGGACTCTAAGCAAGAGATTGCTTAGAAGATAAAAAACCCAGATGTGTTTGTATCTCTTACTTTAGAAAAAGTAGGCAGAGAGCTACCTTCATCAGACAACAATTTTCCTGGGACAACAGATGTAGGCAGTTAAAAGAAAAAAAAAAGTTACCTGCAAGCAAATTAGATGAGGCAGGAATTCTTGATAGTCTATGTTCATGATTTGTGTAAGAAAAAAAGTGATAAAGCATTGATTTAGGCATTTTTAAGATGAGACCAGGATCATAAGGTCTCAGAAGGATGACAATATAACTAGGTAGGAATTAATCCATTGACTAAAGATTGTATAGGTTGAGCTATCAACAGTGACTTTAGTTTAGGCATTTAAGATTCTCCAATTTCTTTGATGACTCAAAAGTACTAGAATGAAGGAAGTTATTTGTAAATCGGAACTTCACTAAAACATTACCTTCTAGTAGTGAAATATACACGGGGAATCCACCTGCTTTTCAGCCTACGGCTGCTGGATTATGTGAGCACCAAAAAATCCTCATTATAAAGCTGGTTCATGTGGAAGGTTCTTCTTTGACAGGAATCCTGAGGATAGGATTTCAGTACAGTGAGGCACCATCTTCCCCCCTGAGGTGCCCATGGTTGACACACATTTTGGGTTGAAACCTAGACATCAACAGTTTTGGGGCAGTAATTCCATGGCTAGTGCTGCATGAAATGCTGTCAGATTAGGTCAGAGAAAGACAAATGTTTTCTGACATTCTGCATTCTGTATGCATGCAGTGGATTAATATAGATGCATCCACTCAGTCTTTAGCCAGCCATGGAAGGCACCAGGGGTGAAATGAGAAGCATGGAGGCTCTGGAAACTGAAAATATGAAATCAAGTCCAGGCTCTGTTGCATGCTGGGTGACCTTGGGTAACTCACTCTTCCCGAACATAATCTGATAAATGGGGGTAGGAGTTTGGGGTTGTGGGGGGTTATCTCCATCCCAGGGTTATTGTGAGAATAGCTTTTGAGCATGCATGTGAGAAAACTTTTGTAATCATTAATGTCCTGTAAAATGAGAAAAGTCAAAGAGGATGAGAACTGAGAAGTCTTGACCTTTAGGATCTGATAGATCACTGATTTTATTGGAAGTGGAAATTTGACTGAGGAGATGATAGATCTGATTGAGGAAAGGGTGGGAAAGTGTAAACAGCGAGCAGAGACAGTTTTTTCTAAAAAGTTTGTGTATTTGCCCCCTTAAATAGATTAAGCTTTTAAGTCAGAGATTGTATTTTGTTTTTTAAAAGATATTTCAAGGGGAACCTGGCTGGCTCAGTCGGTTAAACATCTGACTTTGGCTCAGGTCATAAGATCTCAAGGTACCTGAGTTGTGGCCCCACACTGGGCTTGCTGCTGTCAGCACAGAGACTGCTTTGATCCTCAGTCTCTCTCTCTGTCCCTCCCCCACTCACACATGCTTTCCCTTTCTCAAAAATACATAAACATTAAAAAATATATATATCTCGGGGCACCTGGGTGGCTCAGTCGGTTGAGCCTCTGACTGCGGCTCAGGTCATGATCTCACGGTCCGTGAGTTCGAGCCCCACGTCGGGCTCTGTACTGACATCTCAGAGCTTGGAGCCTGCTTTGGATTCTGTGTCTCCCTCTCTCTCTGCTCTCTGCCCCTCCCCTGCTCATGCTGTGTCTCTCTCTGTCTCTCAAAAATAAACGTTTAAAAATTTATTATTTTTTTAATGTTTATTATTTTTTTTTAATTTTTTTTCAACGTTTATTTATTTTTGGGACAGAGAGAGACAGAGCATGAACGGGGGAGGGGCAGAGAGAGAGGGAGACACAGAATCGGAAACAGGCTCCAGGCTCTGAGCCATCAGCCCAGAGCCCGACGCGGGCCTCGAACTCCCGGACCGCGAGATCGTGACCTGGCTGAAGTCGGACGCTTAACCGACTGCGCCACCCAGGCGCCCCTAATGTTTATTTATTTTTGACAGAGAGAGAGAGACAGAGCATGAGCGGGGGAGGAGCAGAGAAAGAGACACACAGAATAAGATGCAGGCTCCAGGCTCTGAGCTGTCAGCACAGAGCCCCACGCGGGGCTCGAACTCACAGACCGTGAGATCATGACCTGAGCCGCAGTCGGATGCTCAACCGACTGAGCCACCCAGGCTCCCCACGTTTAAAAATTTTTAAAGAAAATATCAAGTTCCACTACAGAGCTACATATCAGGTTATCATGTATGAATAGTCACTTAAAATTTTGGTTAAACAAGTGTTGATGATACAAGAAAGAATGAAAGAAGACAGTAGCTTTAGGTGAAGCAAAATCAAGGGAGAGTTTCCATTTTGTTTTGAAAATAGTAGACCCCTAAATGTAATTGTAAGAGAGCAGACTGTGCAGGTATTATCTGAACTGGTGGAGCCATGCAAGAAGAAATAAGATCAAGAATAAAGAGGGCTGTACTGAAAGAACCATGAGAAATCGGCATCAGGTGTGCAGCTAGGTGGCATCATCTTGGAGATCCTAAAGGTAGAAAAATGCTAAGGTGTTCTTTGTGGTGAAGAAAAAAGTTGACAATGCTGAAGTCAGGTGGTGTTTACCTTCCAGGCATTCAGGAGATTGGTTTTTCCTGTTGGTTAAGAGGGCGGGTTTGGGGATTTGAGATGGTTGAATGTTGCCTAAGAAGTTAATATGAGATAAGAAATGGATAGTTGAAAGGGACCTGGTGTAGGGATATCAGGATATCAGGAGTGATGAAAAGGAAGACTGAGTGTGAATTACAGGTTAGGAATACTGAAGAGGGAGGGCTTAGTGGCTAGATATTTAGTCGTTATCATTGGAGTATACCTGGGGAAAGAAAGGTGTACTTGTGGCTTGCCAAACTTTCGTCTCGAATGGCCCGACCTGACAGTTTATTTTTTTCTTTCAATAGAAGAGGATAAGCAGGATGCCTGTTACACAACTTAAGAATTGCTTAGATGAGGGGTGCCTGGCTGGCTCAGTTGGCTAAGCACCCGACTCTTGGTTTCAGCTCAGGTCATGATCTCACCGTTTGTGGGTTCGAACCCTGTGTTGGGCTCTGCAGCTGGCAGGGTGGAGCCTGCTTGGGATTCTCTCTCTCTCTCCCTCTCTCTTTCTACCCCTCCCCCATTCATCCTGTCTCTGTGTCTCTCAAAATAAATAAATAAACTTAAAAAAAGAGAATTGCTTAGAAGAAATAAGCTTTTGAATTAGAAATGAGGAAAATTAATAGGTAAATTTGGAAGCACTATGAGGAAGAAATATTGAATAATTGAATCTGCCTAGAGATGGCAGGGTTGTCTTGAGAAGAGTAAACTCCTAGGAATAGGAAAATTCATGTGGGCCAGGGAATATGATGACCAGTTGGGATTAAAACAAATGAAGTTTAATCTCATGATTCTTGGGGTTGAGGTTGAGTGGCATCCCAAGGCTAACCTAGACAGACTATGCCTCTTCCTTCCTTGTCCAAATTGTGCTGAATATTTATTTTTTCATTAAGCAAAATAAATACATAGATTGCAACAAATAAACTCTAGGTTTCAAAAACTCTGATACTTCAGCAGATTGTTGAACTAGCTTTTGAATTTGCTAAAACTGAGTGTATATTACTTCATCCTGTGCCCACTGATTTTTGGAAGGCATTTACCCCTTTTATTACAACAGTCACTATGTGATTATATCATGCTTATAAAGTGTCTAGTTAACGTAAAATAGAATAATTTATTTTACCATTTTTCTGTTGTTGGCCACTTAGTTTGCTACCCATTTTTCTTCTTATTCAAGCTAAAACGTAATGAATATCTTTGTACCTATTACTTTGCTTTGATGTGTTTGTGTGTCTCCGGGATAATGTGGGCTTGCTGTGTTGAAGGGTATGTACATGAATAAGGTAACTTCCTGAGAGGTTATATCAATTTACAGTCCTATTAATAGTGCATGAGAGCATGCCCAATTGTTTAATAGTCTCATATAACAGATAAGTATGACCTTAGTATGATGAAGAAAATAGAAAGTAAACTCTGTCTTGAGGCTTTTAAATCAGGAAAACTTAACACATGTGAAAGAAATAGATGGTATATACCACAGAATACAATAATGAAGGTATATCCAAGTATATTTTATGTGACTTGTATAGTGTGCTTGAAATGTATCAATCAAAACTTTTGCAAATCAGTTTATATGGATGGGTTTTACATTTCCTTCCATCTGTGCATGCATTGATTTATTTTGCTTGTGATCACACTTTATCAGTTATTTTCTCCTTTCCTGTTTATGTTGCAACTAATCATTTTCCACGTTACTTACTACAAAGTCCTAACAAACATTGAAAATAACTACATGATATTCCTTTAACAAGATGTGTTTAACTATTCTCCTTTGATTGCCTTCAGTTTTCCTTATCATTAGTAAAGCAATGACACTTTCTTTTGGCCCATTTTTTCCCTCTACATTTAACATTGTTTCCATAAGATATAGCCTTATATTGAAATTACTGAGTCAATAATCATTTTAAGAGTTTGGTAAATATGGCAAAATTTACCAGCAGGAAATTTTGCACCAATGAATAAGAAGACCATTTCACCATACCTTTGCTACAATGTTATATTTATGTAAGTTTTAAAAAGTCTGCTAATTTGATGGTATTGTATGCTGTTTTTTTTTTTAATTTTTTTTTTAACGTCTATTTATTTTTGAGACAGAGAGAGACAGAGCATGAACGGGGGAGGGTCAGAGAGAGGGAGACACAGAATCCAAAACAGGCTCCAGGCTCTGAGCTGTCAGCACAGAGCCCGACGCGGGGCTCGAACCCACGGACCGCGAGATCATGACCTGAGCCGAAGTCGCCCGCTCAACCGACTGAGCCACCCAGGCGCCCCTTGCATGCTGTTTTAAATAAATGTTTTTGGGGGTGCCTGCATGGCTCAGTTGGTTAAGCATCTGCCTTCAGCTCAGGTCGTGATCTCATGGTTCACGGGTTTGAGCCTCAAATTGGGCTCTGTGCTGACAGCAGTCCCTCTTGTGCTTGCTCCCTCTCTGAAAAATAAACATTTTAAATGAATGTTTTTAAATTTTTAGTGAGCATGAACTTTGCATATACTTGTCCTTTGTTTATACAAGATTGTCCTTTAGCCTAATTTCTCAACCTTGGCTACTGTTGGATAATACTTTGTTGTGGGAAGTGTCCTGTGTGTTGCAGATTGATTAGTAGTATCCCAGTTCTCTACATACTAGATGCCTGCAGCACCCCTAACTTGTAATAACCAAAAATGTCTCCAGATATTGCTAATTATCTGCCGGGGGATAAAATCAGACCTTCTGAAGAATCTTATTTTTAGCAAATAAATTTTCAATAATATAGTAAACTACTTATTTAGTCATTCTGTTTGGGAAGTTTAGATGCTGTTGGGGTGCCTGGGTGGCTCAGTCAGTTAAGCATCTGATTCCAGGTCAGGTCATGATCTCATGTTCATGAGTTCGAGCCCTGTATCAGGCTTTCTGCTGTCAGTGCAGAGCCCAGTTTGGATCCTCTGTCCCCCTCTCTCTGTCCGCCTCCCCCACCTCACACATGCGCTCTCTCTTTCTCTCGCTCAAAAAATAAATAAACGCTAAAAAAAAAGTTTAGATGTTTATATCTGAAGTAAGAAATATTCATCTGTTAAGTGTGAAATAACAGCAAGTGAGGACAGGCTAAAAAATGAAGCTTTTTGAAGTTTTTTTCTTTTTAATGTTTACTTATTTGTATTTTTTTTTTTTTTTTTGAGAGAGGGTGCGAGCAAGGGAGGGGCAGAGAGAGAGGGGGTGGGGGACAGAGGATCCCAAGCAGGCTCTGGGCTGACAGCAGAGAGTCACATGCAGGGCTCGAACTCAAACCATGAGATCATGACCTGAACCAAAGTTGGACGGACACTCAACCGACTGAGCCACCCAGGCACCCCCTTTTGAGGGTTTTTAAAAACTAACAGAGCCTATTGAGGTCAACTTGTAAAGTTTCGTGATAGTGCTAAAGCTGAACAGATAGGGAAACAGAGGGCAAGGAATTTAATTCAACTGCCCAAGGTCACTTTCCATGTAGCTGGGACTAGAAATTCAAGTCTCTATGCCCAGGCTTTAGGTCTTTTCATAATCCAACACTATAGCTTAGGCCATTCTGCTCTCCATTATAACACAGCTGGGTCCATCTCCTTTAAAGGAACCTTTTTCAGAAAACCTGCCTAAGCTACAATAATTTTAACCTCTCCCCTGGAATATGCCTCTATTAGCATGGAATTCTTCAGCTAATATTTGATGTCACTTGTACATAAGGGTTGATCCCAATAATTTGAAAATTCTTAGAGGGTAGTTAGGTCGAGGGCTCTGACCCTAGAGGGCACTCACAAAACAGTACTAACTAGGGCAGCTTCAACAGCATCTTGAATTATCTTATTAGGATTATGATGTCCACTTAAACTGGCCAAGAGGTGCTAGCCCTAATAAAAAGGAGATGAGCTTTGGCCGGCAGTAAGGAAGGAAGTAGAAAATGTGGGCCAAAACTATTCTCAATTTGGGTACATGATTAGTAAGTTATCTTTAATAAGATTGAGAGATGGGAACAGTACTGATAAATTGGAAAATGAGGGACCTGAGAGGCTAACTGAAAATGTTAAGTTACTACAGGGAAAACAACACGCAGTTAGTATTGGAGTAGAAATGGAAACAGCAACCATTGTTTGGTCTATAGTAAAACCATATCGTTTCTATGGAGTGTAGAACTCTGTGTTTTTCTCCACTGTATCCCCAGTGCCTAACGCAGACTTGTACATCAAACATATAATATTTGGTGAAGAAATGATTGGATGACTGTGTGAACCTCGCTTCCTGAAAATCACTCCCTTTGCTGCAACAGAGTCAGGGTCTGGCCTTACATGAGCTGCATTCAAGCTTGCGTTGAATGCCTACAACTGATTTGGTTCAGTCCAGGCACTGCAGGTGTTGGATGAATGCTAACAAAAAACAAGAACCAGCCTTAGGCTTTAAGAGTCAGAAAATCTTATTGGAAAGATAGGGTATGAGATAGCTACCATCCTAAGGAATTGTTTAGAGAAGTTCAAAGGTTGTCCAAAACAGAAGGATTGTGAGAGGTCAAAGTCTACAACATATTTGGAATTTGTCAAGATCTGGGGTCTTCCTCTTCGCCCTCACAACTCCTTTCCTGTAACCCTGCCTTAAGGTGACCAAGTGGAGAATGGCTTCACAAGCTACAGTAGTGGAGTTGCAGCAAGTGAAAAGCAGAAAATTAGGAACCGTTTATTATGCGAACAGATACTAAGCTGCTCTTTGTAAGGTACTACATATTAGGTATTATAAGGGACTAAAGAACAAGTAGGATATGATTTCTACTCTCAGTGGAACTTAAAGTCCCATCAGTATTTTTGATTAACCTCAAGAAGCAGCATAGAAGGAACTTTTTAAAGATGAGATGAACTTGAGTTGGAATTTTGGCTCTGTCAATTTGTGACTTTGGGCGTATCACAAACTTACTGACTCTCACTCTCCCCATCTGTAAAATGGTATTCATTATTTCTCCCTCATAGGATTCTATGACAATCACATGAGACAATGCACATACAGTATGAGGAACACAGTGTTCCTTGATGAGGAATAGAGTGTTAGCTGTTGAGACACTGAACTTCTTAAAAATTATTCAACATGCAAAGTTCAACATCAGTAATTTATCTAAAAGTATGACATAGGTTAAAATGAAAAGTTTTCTTTAAAACTATAATTTTACATCAAAAGGTTCTAGTCATTTGGGAGCTTCCCCAGTTACCAGGCAGTTGTGAGTCAAGTGCGCAAGGGAGAGAACTGAAGAACTCAGCCTAAGGAATAAATCAGTGTTTGTGAAAGGAGTATTACCACATCTTTAGATTTACAAAAACCTGAAGGAAATCAAAATTGCAAATGCAGTTCAAAGAAGATTAATTTTTACATCTATCTCAAAGAGCCAAACTCCCAAACTCACATAGGGGAGTATGTGCCATCTAATCAGGAAAGGATTTGGGGATATCATGAAGTTGGTGGAACCTTCATTTTGGGGCCCAAGGCAGCGCTGGATTAAGTTTCAAAGGGACAGATACAGAAGAAGAAGCATGTTATTACTGCCAATCCGAAGTTAGGGTCGAGAAGGAATACTTTTACAATATTGATCACCTGTGGACACAAAAGATATTGCCTAGCGGGGGTGGGGGTGGGGTGGAGTGGGATATATTGTATACAAAGCACCAATTCTACTAAATCTCAAAAACATAAATTTTTATGAGGAAAGGGTGAAACCAAGCAGATCTCGGTCACACTTGGGAAAAATACTTAAATAATTAATTTTAAAATATCAGGATAAAGCAATCATAATGTGTTTAATGCAAAAAGGAAGACATATTAGTTAGGAAGGAATTTAAATGCATGACCCTTCTCTGCTAAGAGTATTCAAATAAAATAGGAAGATAAAAGGAAACAACTCAATGTCTGGTTAAAAATATAAGTGGAGGCCAAGAGGCCAATTCTTTTTCACAGAATATTGGTGATTCCCATAAAAACAATCCCCTAAGACAGGTAGAGAAAGAGACTAGCCCAGCTCCTAAAGTAGGCCTGAGATTTAGCAATGAGTTTTATACCTCCTCTCCCTCCAAATGCAGATACCCAATTAGACTTAACAGATAATACAATTACATTTAAAATGAGATGAATATAAATCACAAATTGATAACTCAGAAATAACCTTATGATTTCCATTTAAAACAAACTTAACACTTTTTTATATTTATTTTTTTTTTAGATTTAAATGTCTAGGTCCAGTGGGAAATTTCTATATAAAACCAACTCATTAGATTCAAAATCTGTATCTATTCCATTATTTTTTCATCAAACATGGAAAAATATAGTGAAAATTACCTATCAACAAAACCTCAATATTTGTGTTTCAGTTCATTGTTATCATCTTGAGTAGGCAGACATCCTTAAAATAATTATTATCAGTGAATTTGAACAAATACCAATTTTTCACTGAATCCAACTTGGGGCTTCTAAGAACAAATTTCACTACAACATGGATGACCCTAGAAGGTATTATGCTAAATGAAATAAGCCAGAGAAAGACAAATACCATATGATTTCACTCATATGTGGAATCCAAAAACCAAATGAACAAACAAAAAAGGAGAAACAGATCCATAAGTACAGAGAACAAACTGATGGTTGCCAGAGGGGAGGGGATGGGGGGGGAGGATTGGTAAATAGGTGAAGGGGAGTGGGTGGTACAGGCTTCCAGTTATGAAATGAATAAGTCACAGGAAGAAAAAGTACAGCACAGAGAATATAGTCAATGGTGTTGTAATAGTGTTGTAGAGTGACAGATGGTAGCCACCATTATGATGAGCATAGCATAATGTATAGAGTTGTTCAATCACTATAGTGTACCTAAAACTAATGTAACATTGTTTGTCAACTATACTTCAATAGTAAAAGAAAAAAAAAAAGAATAGGGTGAGTATATTTCTCACAAGTAAGGACACATAATGACATGATGAAATAGAATGAATTTAGAAAAAAGAACAAATGTCAACTAAAACACCTATCCCATTAATTTCTCATACTATGTGGAACATAGTATGTGAAACAAAAGATTTTCTGGTATGTGTAGAATTCATGCACCCTTGTAAACAAATAAAATTTAGTAGCCTATTAAAACAAGGTTTACTATCTTATCTAGTTCTAAGTTGCTCTGAAAGTCCCAGATACAATTTGTTTTGTATTTCTAAGACACTTTAGACCTTATTGCCCAATATGGAGATAAAACTCCTATTTATTTCCCAAGTAGTTGTTGACATAAATTACAATGAACATATATCAGATATTGTAGAGTTTGCAAAATATTTTCCTGTTTGCTTTGTCCTCAGGACCAATATTTTCCCATATTATAGATGAGGAAACTGAAGTTTAGAGTGAATGGAGATTATTATTCAGTGCAGCTAGTGAGTAAATGCTACCTACGTCAGAGCTCAAGCCCTGCTTGTCCAACACTAGAACCAGTGCTTTCCGAATTATATCATACTGGAGCCATCTGAAAGTAGAGTTTATAAGGGAAGATTCATAGTGGAGATTATTAAAAAGCTAAACAGGAGTTACGAGATATTCCGAGGGGAAGTTTGCAGTGGCAGAAAAGCAAAATATGAGCAAGACATTCATCAGCCAATGGCACCCGCATTCCCATAGTTTCCAAAGTGTTTCGTATACCATTGTCTTTTGAGCATCACAGTAATCTATTGAAACAAGGCTGATATAACTGTCCTGTCTTACAGACGAAGAAACTGAGGTCTCCAGGCTTAAAAGTGACAGCTGAAATTGGAATTCAAGTTTTCTATCCTAGTCAGTTTTCTTCCACTGCAAGAATGGTTTGCAAAATGTGGCCCTCAGCCCCGAGACAGGTGTTGCTCATGGCGGCAAAGCAGTCTAAAATATCTATAGGGCCTTGTTTTATAACATCTTGTGGTAGAAAACTGTTACCCACTTCTTACTGAGTAAAACTAAGTGATTTATGAAATCTTTTAAATTTGTTGATGTGGTTCTTATCACCAAGTTCTTAATCCAATGGATACTGTGACTGACTATGTGGACATAGTTTTTCTTGCTGCTGCTGTTGTTTGTTTGTTTGTTTTTTGTAATCTCTACACCCAATATGGGGCCTGAACTCATGACCTAAAGATCAAGAGTCACATGCTCTACTGACTTAGCTAGCCAGGTGCCCTATATGTGGACATAGTTAAAAGGAGTTTGTCCGCCTAAGTTCATCAGTATTTCAGAACCAAAGCCCCATACACCTCATAAACACAAATTGTAGGAAAAAGGCTTAAATTAATCCCTTTCTGCTACATTCCTCCTCACTATTGAGGGACCTGTTGTGCTGCACAATCCCTCTGTGTTGCTGCTGTTCTGACACTCCTCCCAGTGCTCCTCCCCTAGGCTAATAATTCTCTGAGTTGGTTTACACCATCCTTGCCAGGAATGAGTAATAAAGGCTCCAGGAAAATGATGGTCCAAGAGTTTGAGGATAGGAGGACCCCATATGTCAGATACCACAGGCATAGGCAATGCCAAGCTATCCAATAAGCACACATTTGCAATCAGAAAATCTAGGGGAAAGCTATTGTTTCTATATATTTAAATTCTGTGTTTCTTAGTTTAATGTCTCCATGTTGAAGCATATTTAGAAAGGACACACTGCGATTGTTTCAGTGCTCTGGCCTCCAGAGACTTTGATCCCGTCTTGGCTAAGGACATGCAGGCACAGTTCTTAGTTGTGTCATAGGTAAAAAATTGAGAGTTGTCTGCCTCTATTTTATGCTTCTTTCAGCTGTTGTTAGGAAATGTAGCCCTCAAATTAATCTCCACCATAAGTCTCTGCTATAGGTGATTAAAAATAGACAGGGAGGAGAGAAGGATATGGTTGCAGTTTGCAGGACATAAAAAATGCACATGCTGCTAAATTGTGCAAGCCACAGGGAACACTTCTCACAGGTGTTCCACCGGGCAGAGGTTACCTGCCTGCAAGTGCAATCCAAGGTACTGACTTCAGGCTTTAAGGGCCCCTCTCCCTTTCTCTGCGCCTTAGATACTTGGAGATACCAATACTTATCTGAGCTCAGAAGCAACCACACTGCTCCCAGTTCTGAAGTGCAGGGCACTGGGAGCTGGGTGTTTTTCTCAAGGAAGGCTTTTGCCTCTGGAATTTCCTGCCTGTCCCAGTCTGCCAGAACCCCACCTTACTGACCGTCAGGGACTCATGAAAGACTTGTTTTCAGTACAACTTTCACTGATGGGAGGAGACCTTAAGGCCATAATTTTGTGAAAGATAACTTAAGCAATTATCATAACTCATGATATGTGGGTTATAATGATTTAATGTTGGTGCTTACTTCCTGTACATAGCAATTTCAAATAGGGTACAGATTTAAGAATAAACACACCAGCGTCTGTCCTTAGTAATGAGTAAGTGAGAATACATACCTGGATGTGAAGGTAATTAGAATTCTAAATCTATAAAAGCTATCTGTCAGATTAATGCTCCTTCTCACCCTGGTAGCTCAGGTGTGCTGGTGCCTCAGTAAACCCTAAATTCCAAGGTGGTTAATAAACACAACCTGCTCCTTTAGAAAGCTCTAGGATGGTGTGCCTGGTGTGTTTGTCAAATCTCAGACCCACCCTGGAGACCAGCATTGGCTTTGGCTGGACACTGAGATATTTACTCTGGACGATTATGCCCAGACATTAACAGCTGAGGGCTTAATTATTAATGGAGTTAGTGTCAATCATTTGAGAATATCATTTTAAAATCATTTGGTCAAAAATAATAAAAACAAAAATCTCTGCCGTGTCACACGGGTCTCTTGTCATTTATTACTCTTGAACTTCTCCACCCAAAGAAGTAATCTCAGAAAACTGCTCTTCTAAAATTATTTTTCCTTCCCCCTTAAATGTTTTCTTTCCAAGCGCTCTCCCTTTCAGAACCCAGCACCTTGGCTGTCTGCACTGTTTTCAGCAGATGCCCCACATCGGGGTTACCAATGACACGTTTTAGTTTTGAAAACTTAAATAAACACGGAAAGAAACCCAGAGGAGCAGAAGCCCGCCCGCCCCCCCCCCCCAAGCCTTTCCGATCCGCGGCGAGGCTGCGATGCCTTCAGCGCTGCGGGCCTTCCCGGCTCCGCCAAAAAATGCCCAGGCTGCTCAGTGTGGTCTTCAAGCCGAGAGCCGGTCAAAGAGGAAAAACAAACAGTTGGCTTGACGACCTCCAAGAAGAGTTTCACTCTGGCTTGCCTAATATTTGAAAGATCCGCCCCACCGCGCCGCTTGGCATTTCGGTGTTGGGACCTCGGCGGTTGCCAAGAATTTTTGCAGGGGCTGGAGCCCCGAGGCCGAGGACCGCGCGGAGCTCGGGTCGGGACGGAGCCTCCTCTCCCTCGCTGTGCGCGCACGCCTGGAAAGGCGGGATTTAAAGGCAGCGATGCTGCGGGAGACTCTGCAGTGGCCACGGGCCCCCGAACAGTCCCGCCTCATTCGCCCTAGTGTGTGTGCCTCGCGAGTCCCTGCCTGGTAAACCGTCCACCAGCTTCGGCGCGCGGCAGTGGTATCGGCGCGTCCAAACCCCCGGGGTCGTGGGCCGCGCCAGAGGGCCGGGCCCGAGCGCAGCCCCGGCCGGGCGCGCCCCGCGGGCTCCAGGCACACGCCCCTCACCTGGGCGAGGCAGGGCGCGCAGGCGCTCAGCGCCGGGGCCGCAGCCGGGAGCCTCAGCCCCGCGCCCGCCAGAGTTGGACAGTTCCGGGGCCGCGCCGGGCCGAGCTGTCGCCGGCGCCGCCGCCACCGCCCCGGCTGCAGCAGATAGCGGGAGAGCGTCTGCGCGGAGCTCCAGCGCAGCCCCGGCGGGACCGCCGCA
The DNA here is from genome assembly GCF_014898765.1 of Herpailurus yagouaroundi. Lineage (NCBI taxonomy): Eukaryota > Metazoa > Chordata > Mammalia > Carnivora > Felidae > Herpailurus > Herpailurus yagouaroundi. The sequence goes on along the minus strand of NW_024412395.1, from coordinate 60,392,663 downwards.
GCCGCCGGAGCGCGAGCAACAGCTTCCCGGCCGGAGGAGCCACTGCCCCACGCGCCAGCGGCCCGCGCGCCGAGGTAAGCCCCGGGCGCCCAGCCCAGCCCGTTGCCCCTGGGACCCGCGCCGCCTTCCTGCCCCGGCCCGCGCGCCTCCTCTCGGCGAGCGGGCACCGGGGCGCGCCGCCCGAGGGAATGGCCGGGAGCCTCCCCCCCCCCCCCCCCCCCCCAACCCCCCCTAGAGTTTGCACTTTGTCCGGCGGTCCCACTTGTAGAGGAGGATGCCTAACCGCCGCTTGCCCGGGCTGTGGCGTGAGGCTCCTGTGAGCCCCTGGAGTTAGGAGGAAGGCGTGGAAGCCAAAGGAATCAAGGAGTCCCCAGCGTGGGCTCCAGGGCTCGGATTCCCAAGGACGGAGGGGAGGATGGAGAAGGGTAGAGGACAAGGAGAGTGCCCCTCTGTGGTTAGCCGCAGTGCCTCCGTCACTTGAGCTTGGAAGTTTGGGGCTGGGCGTCTGTCTCTTCATTACAGGGAAATGGGTAGTTTGGGTAGATGTGGGAGGAAGATAGAAGTCCACACTTAGGGTTCTGAGAAAGTTCTGCAGCTGAAAGAAGGTGAAATGGGGGCGGTGAGGCAGAAAGAAGGTCCCCAAAGTTTGCACTTGCTGGGAGCCTGGGGTGGGGGCGGGGGCGCTGGGTGAAGGTGTCAATGCAAGATGGGAGGACACTGTGGGACTGCGGAAGGGACAAGGAGAAGGGGAGGGGGAGGACCATCTGCTTCGCCACTGTTATTTGCGGGGGCCCGTGGGGAAGAAGGGAGAGCTGGCAGGACGATGCTTCCCCGAAATGTTTCCCCAGGCTCTGGAGGACAAACAGTTTTTATGGTGAACCTGGATGGGGGAGTGTTGTAGTCCTTCAAGGAAAATAAATTGCCATCAAGCCCCGGCCCCCATGAGTACAAAATAAACACAGTTTTGGAATGCTCTCAAAAGTTCTTGGATTAGGAAACGTCATCTTCATTTTCATGTAGAGATGTGGTTTGCATTTCTCTTCGGGTTTGCTTTGCTCAGGATCATTACACCAAGGTACATGCAAACTTTATTAAGATGTAGCAAAAGATGCTCAAATAGAAATAAAACATTTGCGTGATAGGGTCCAGCCTCAAGCTTGGAAACTGGCAGCTTCAGAACAATGCATAAGCTGTAGAAAATACATTTATCAAATTAAAAAGAAGGCTTTTCATAAAGTCAATAAGCTACATCTTAGACAAAGTTAAAGGTTTTGGCTTGAAAGAGCTCCCTTAAATATTTCAGGACCCTATTTCACCGGTTTTCATATCATACTCCTTTCATCTTATTTTGATGCATATGTGCATTGAGTATGTGCTGCCTCTTCTCTGTAATAGATACATGCCCTTAGAATGCAAATACTGCATTGCAAGTTCTGTTGTTACTTAAAGCTTTTGAGGTGGAAAAAAAATGTTTATTTAGTCAAACTGTTGGTTGTAGTTCAGATTCTGTATTCCCATAAATCAAATATTTGTGGATTTATAATTTACACTGCTACTCATTTCCAAAAATGATTTGAGGAAGCTTGGAATGAAAACCACAAATCAAATAGCTATTCTTGTAGATCTCCTTGACCTCTCATGGATGCGTTTGTAGTAAAATGCTTTTGAGAAGGTGAATTCTCCTAACAAAGGAAAAATTACTGCTCTCCCTGGAATCATCCTAGTGAGATAAATGTTTTGCAGCATAATTCCATTCCTTATGTACTTCATTTGCATTATATTATTTTATGTTACATAAGTAATGATGTCTTTATAGAAGTTTAACGGCTAAGCAGCACCTATATTAAAGAAAACAATGGTGATATTTAATAGCATTTTACCAAATATACAGATTCACTGAGCAAAAAGAGAACAGTGAACTTAATGTATCCTTCTTGAACGGAGGCAGAAAGGGAACCAAGGGAGGTGTCTCCTCTGCAGTCAGATGAGAGAAGGAACTGTCATTAGTACTTGTCACCTAAACATGGCCAATTAGTGAGACCTGTCAGCAGTTAGAAGATAACTTTACCAAGCGTTAACTATCATTAAGGATTATCAAGGTATATCAGGTGTTCTCAGCATTCTTTCTCTCAGGCTAGTGACCTGGCTCAGAGAGAAAAAAAAAATCCTGCAAAACAAACATAACTCTGAAAGGTAAAATGTCTACTCAGCATAATGCTTGTGTGGAGCTCCCACCATGGAAGAGATAAGAATCTTCAATTGCTAGACCACCTCCCCTTACTTTAGATTTTTTCTTCCAGCTGAATTTGAAGATATCATTGCATGATTTTTATAGCAATTTATATTAAAAAATACGAGCAATTAGTTTACTTCTCACAGGAGTAATGGCTTCATTCGTGAAAATCTTTGCTCATAGAAGTAAAGAGCAGAATTGGCTTTCTGCTGTTCCTGGAAGATCCTATGTCTTCCAAGATCTAAAGAACAATGAGTGTATTTGTCCCAATTTCCCACTGCGTTATACTTCTGTGTTTTTATTGTGACTCCCCCCACCCGCACTATTTCACTGTCTCTATTCTGCCATGTCCCCTAGTTCTGTCTCCTGTGTCTCAGTATCATCTTCTTATCCTACCTTTTCTCTTTCATTTTTTTTTTTTTATTCGGCAGTTCTGATCCTCTTTGCTTTATAGATGATCTCCTTTTTGCTTTTTTGCATGTTACCTTTTATTCATGGTGTCCCTTTATTAGTGCTGGATTATTTTCCAAAAGTGGGATTCCTAAGTCTACTTTCCTTCCTAAATTTTGTATTGACAATTTGAATTAGCTGTGAGATGCCTCTATATTTCTCTCAAGTGCCTTAAACTAACAGGTCTAAACTCTAATCAACATCTTTCTTGTTACAGGAAAAGAAGTGACTGCCAATTTCTGTATTCCCCCCCCAGTCACCCAGGACCTTCCCAATAGCTTTGCTTTCCAAATATAATTTCACAGATAAGTTCTAAGGACTCCATCTCCATATGATGTCTCATAATGCCTTCTCCACCTTTTTATTCCCACAGGGACTGTCTTTGTTCAGACTCTTATCCCTTTCTAGAGACTACACTAATGTCTTCCTGACTAGTTTCCCATATCCAGTCTCTCTCATTTCCAACCCATTTTACACTTGGTTTGCAGAATAAGCTTCTTAAAGCAGAGCCAAGCTCAGACACTGGCTAATGAACTTTTCCCCAGTGGCCTACCAAATACCATATGAACCTCGTCTCTGACATTTTATAGACCCTTTGCACTCCAGGCCAAAAGTAGCTCCACATTTTTACTCTCATCTCATAGATTCACTTTCTCATTCATTCATTTGTTCATTCACCATTTTATGGATATCTGAGTGTCTGCCGCATGCCAGGCACAGCTGTAGGTAGTACTTTTGGAAATACCTCTTGTATTAGCTCAATGATATGCTTTATGTGTTAATTTTCAATGATGGAATCCACTGTTAAAATATAATCTTATGTGGTTGAAATGGGGCCCCAGCAATCCCATTGACCTCCCATCCCTACCCTTAGTAGGGTCTGAGGCATCGTCAGAGTCGTGAGTCTCCCTGAAACTATTGGAAACACTGCTCTAGGCAGAAGGCAGTGTTCCCTCAACACACAGCTGGCTTCTGAGTTCTCTGTCTGGGCTTTGGCTGTTCCCTCTGCCTGGAATAGGCCCTCCCACTTCCCCATTACCATTTCCAGCTGTCAGAAAGTCCATGGAGTTGCTCTGCATGTCTCTAAACTCCAGTTTCTGCTCCTCCAAACCCTGTAACATTTTGCTTGGCCTCTTCTTGGAGCACAAGTCATTGTATTCCTCCTATATTTGTGCTTTCTGCATTGTCCCCTAAGGGCACCACACCAACCTTGTCTAACCTCAGGCCTTCCTTTCCTGAAGTACCCAGCGGGGGGTTGGGGGCTGGCTTATTGTGGGACATCAACAAGTAATTTAATTAGACTGAATTCTACCTAGTTCTCTAGTCCCAACTTCTGCCTGTAATAGCTCCTAGTTTTAACAACCCAGTGAGGCTCTTACAGTAGAACCAGGGCTCTCAAATGTGAATATGCATCTAAATCACAAGGAGATCTTATTAAAGTGCAGATTCTGGTTTAGCAGGTCTGACTTGGGGCCAGAGGTACTGCATTTCTAAGGGATTCCCAGCCGATGTTGAAATAGCTGATCCTTGAACTTGAGTAAGGTAGTAGATAACTTCACAGTTTGGGGAGTTTCCAGCAGCTCCTGCCTCTCTGTCTGGTGATTTTCCTACAGTTAGTGCTTGCTTCCATGTTACTTTCTATGCTGAAAGTATTTGAGGCCTTGACATGCTTCCCAAGCCTGAGTGGAAGCTGTGGTGATGTCTTTGGAGTTTTTCTTCATTTTGCTGAGATAGTGTTGCAGTGGCTAGTTCTCCCTAATTTATTTTTCTCTGGCCAATGATATTTCTTTGTTATATATTCCTTCTTATTTTCTCATTATATTCAGATTGTGGTGGTTCTCCTTTCTCACTCTGCTATGATTCTTTTTCTTTCCTATGCTCTGTCTGGTTCTTAAAATTCTCTTCAGCTGCCTTGGCTGACTCCCTGCCCCAACTGTTTTCCTATTGCTTCCAATTTTTTTTTTTTTTTTTTTTTCTGCGAAAGGAACCCTGATAGAGGGTGCAGGAGGCTCCAGTTCTTATTCTGCCTTGACTGTGAGCATGAGATGTTGGACAAAACTGTTTCTTTCTGGTATCTTCACTTGCGGATAGAGGTCTACCTCAGCACTAGGATGCATGTGAGATCTTCATATGGGGCAGAGGAGCTGGTTGAGGGAGGAAACAAGGATCATCTGATGATTCTGGTGTTGGTGTGTGCCCCCATCTAATGTTTCTGTTCTAGATAAACAATTTGAACTTTTGTTTTTGTGCTACTCGGAGGAAGACTCATGTATCTTATGGAAAAAAAACCTATACCTTGGCATTCGCAAATCCTGTAGTTAACCCTGGATTAACACTAAAATCAATTCTGGAGCTTAAAAAGTAGTGATGTTTTTAGCTCATCTCAAGGGAATGATTTAATTTATCAGTATTTTTTTAAATCTCCCCAAGTTATTCTAACTCCCAGCATGGGTAGAGAACTACAGTATCTGATCTGTAAAGGTGGTATGGAGTGATGATTAAGAACTCAGCATTGTGCTTAGCCAAACCCAGACTTTGCTACTCACCAGTTTTGAGAGCTTGGGAAGGTTACTTCACTTCTTGGGTCTTCAATTTCTTCATCTGTGAAATGGGTTGACTTGGTTATTGTGAGGATACATGGGGCCTTCGGTGGAATCCTGTGCATATTGTGGTTGTTGAAGAAACAGTAGTGGTTGTTTGTCCTGATAATCATACCATTACAATATGTATCCACTGAATTACTTATGGGTCATTTCGTCTCAGATATAACATTCTTCTCACCCCTGTTTAGTTTCAAGATATTCAGCATAGTATAATCACTTTGAGAAGAAATTTATGAGCATATTTTTCAGAAGTCAGTGAAAGAAAACAGAAGGGGGCATATATATTAATAAAAACCAATCACCCTTTTATTTGTGATCCATTTGGTGCCACATCAACTCTATGATTTCATAAATAGCAGAGAAAGATTAAAACACATATAAACGGATACAAAAAGATGACCAGGCTTTCATACCTACTTCATGAAAAATGACTTTGTTCTTTAATAAAGACATTTCTATAATCAACAAATAGAAAGGGTTGAAATTCATGGGTCTAAGAGAGCATTTTGTTTTGGAAATAAACATAAATGTGTTAAGCATTTACATTTCTGAGTTTATAATGGGAAATTGAACTTAAAAATTAAAAAGCACACACAGAGAGATAACCTGTTCTGTGCAGGCTAAAGCTAATAAACTTTTTCTCCTCTTTTTGGCTGAGATTCTAGAATAGCCATTATGCTATAATGCTATCATATTGGCAAAGCAAAGATTGGATAAATGGATATAACCAATGTTAACTAAGGGCCTACATCCCTTGTTTTTCTGTATACATCCGGAAACAAGTGAAAGGATATTCAGTAATTACAGTGGGCCTGGCTTAGGTATTACTTAGGTCAGTAATCAGGGGTTGTGATGCTGATGGCCTTTGAATGTAAAAGAACAGCAGATGGCCACTGTTACTCACCATTTTCTCTTAGGATAAAATGTTTCATTTCTGCACTATTTACTTTTTGATCAGGAAAAGGATTTTTCATTTAAACTGATTAAACCTTTCTAAAGTTTATTTTCCATATTTTGATGTGTACTTTTTAAAATAACACAAGAAGATATTATGACATATTAAAAAGAACTTTTGAGCTACACTAAGAAAAGGTTCATTGTGAGAAATGTTTAGCTAATTCTTTTTTTCAATCTTTGCTTTAATATGCTTGTGTTAAAATTGTGTAAAATTCTACAGAGAGCTGTGATTTTTAATGTGTATTGGTTAAAGTGGTCAGTCTGATGGTTAGTCTATTATGTACGGTTTTCAGAGTCTAAAGGCCTGGACTCTTGATCAACTTCTACTAGTTGCAAATCAAGATTCAGATTCTAATTACTCTCAGGCTTAGTAGATTGCTATTTCTGTAAAATATTAGTTAAGGATATGAAAATGACTACTATACAGTCTTTAGGGTTAAAAGGGATCCTTGTGCAATATGTTCATTGATAAATTGGTAAAATAAGACCAGCGAATCTAGAGTATTTAAAATTTGAGCCTAAGGAAATTAGGGATTACAAGTAAGGATAGAAAAGCTCTACTGGTACTAACACTAAAATTTAAATTATATAAACCTTTTGATGTCTTTAGAGTTGATACCTTAGAGGTGAGAAAACCATACCTTACAGATTTAGGAAGAGAGGTATTACAATATATTTTACCTAAAATATATATTTTACCTAAAATACAATTCTGAGAGTAAGAACACAAAGCACAAAATACCATACTTTTGTATATAAAAAACACACTTGTATGTAAATACCGGCATTTTTATTTTACAGATATGAATATTTTTATTTTAATGAATTGGTCATTGCACAGGGTCTTACATAACATCTAGAAAGGCTGCTGGTTAAATGTATCCATTACCTGCATATGTTACACAATTGAAGATGGAAAGTAGTATATAGTCTAATGGTTGAATTCAGGCTCTGGAGTCAGAGGTTGTGGATGCAAATTTCAACTCTTCCCCTTATTAGCTATGTGAGTTTAACCAAGTCACTCAACTTCTCTGTGCCTTAGTTTCCTCAGTTTAAGAGACAATGAGAAGTTTTCATGGGATTGTTGTCAGAAAAAAATGAGCACACGTAATATACTTAGCAAAGTTCTTAGGACTTAGCCAAGTCCAGTACCCATAAAGGTAGCCATTAGTATGCATAATACAGTTAAATAATTAATATCAAATACCTCACAGATACTCTGACATCTTTGCCAAGAGAATTGTGCAACTCTAAGTTTTGTGCTTTCAGTTTGAAACTTACTTTGTATTTTTCAAATATATGTTACTTTCTTCTCTACCTTTCCTTGTTTACTTTAGGAGAACAATGAAATGAAATAATAGAGGTGTGGAACTGTAAGCACTACAAGGACTCTAGAAAATTTATAATCATGTTAAGCACAGGCAGATTTTTAATAACAAAATATATAACTCAGGCTGTAGGATTTTTGAAAAGACCAAGTAGCTTAAGATACAGCTTCTGTGAATGTGCTTCGTGAACCTGGGACTCATGTCTAAGCCCGGAAAGTTTGGCAAGTGATCCAAATCAGAGAGTGATCCAGATAGAGGAGCCAGCTCATGTAACCAGGATCTGTGGCCAGGGTGGACTCATTCAAGGACAGACTCTTCTCAGGTATCTGATTATGGTTGAATAGTCACCTGGATCCTCCTGGGTTCACAGGCATTTATTTTAATACCTGCATTGGATTGTCTAAGTTGGAATTTAGACAACAAAATAATTAGCAATAAAGCCCCAAAACAAAACATAATTGGTAAACTATATTCAGGATTACCAAAGAAAGAGTTTAAGTCCATATGTACCTAATTACTACCTCTATGGTTCTTAATGGTCAGTCTCATATCCGTGGGAATAAGACTCAGAATATGGAAGGTAAAATCTTCATCTTGTTCTGCTTTTGCATAGCCTTCCTCTTGTGTCTCATGCTTGTGGCCCTAGGCTGATCCTGAAAATGTCTCTAGTATAGTGATTCTTGGACTTTAGTGTATAAAAGAATCCCCAGAGAGCTTGCAAAAAAGTGCAGATTTCTGGAATTCACCCTCAAAGTTTCTGACTCACCAGGTCTTGAGGTAGGACTCAATAATCTGAATATTTTATCAAAATATTTTGTAAGTATCCCAGTTGATTCACAGACCACACTTAGAAATTAGTACTAGTTCCCTAGATTAACACTAGTTCTCAACTCAGGATGCATATCAGAATTACTGTGGTTCTTAGTAAAAGTCCAGTTAAGTAGGCCAAGCTCAGTTCCTCTATGATGTATTAACCACAGGACACTGTTTCCTTAAGCTGCTCTGAGTCACTCATGTGGAGCCTGTCATGTGCAAATTCTAGAGAATAAGCCTGTATTCTATCATTGACTACCCAGTGGCCTTCAGCCACAGGTTTTCATATACCATGGTTCTCCATAGCAATGTGGACCACTGACCACCTGCCTCAGTGTCCCTGTGAGCTCACGTGTGATATTCAGATTCCAGGGCCCAAACCTAACTGTACAAAAAGAAAAAAAAAAAAAAGAAAAAGAAAAAAGAAAGAGAGGAAGAAAGAAAGAAAGAGAAGAAAGAAAGAAAAAAGAAAAAGATGGTGGGATGTGAGGTCTTGGAGCCAGGATTTTCCCTGGTTCCCCAGATGATGGTTATGCCTTGATGAAGTTCTCTATTCAGTGTCCTATAGAGCTAGCCTCTGCCTACATGGCTCACAGCTTCAGACAACCCCAGTGCTTGTGGTGACCACACCAACTGCAGTGACCATAAGGCCAGTACAGAGACCACCATGACTACTGAATGTCAGCAGTGTTTCTTCCCTCTCACATCTCCAGGCATCTCCCATCTCTACATCCTGCGAACAGCCATTTCTCCTGTCCTTGTGGTTTTATAATGGGAAATACAGGCTCCTGTCTCTCTGGTCTCTTCCTGTCTTCTCTTTTCCACAGCTGCCAAGTAGAGACCCAAGTGACTGTGCCAAATGTACAGATGTGATGGCGCACATTCAAACTGCTGCTGCCCTGGCAGTGAGACCCCTTTAAGCCTTTTTAAATCCTTGAAGTCTTTCTTGCCTCCCTGTGTATAGCTTACATAAGCAGGGTTTAAATTTGTCGAGAATTTCACAAGTTTTCAGATCTGTTGTCTTCCTCTTAAAGTGCTTTGGAAAAAGGAACAGTGTAATGTGCTCTTGGCTGGCATGGAGGAAAGGCAACCTGATCTTTAGAAATATTTGAATTCTTGAAACCATATTTCTCAATTATCAAGAACTATAGCAAGAAAAATTACTGTGTATGTGTAACAGGTCTGTCTTCAGGGCATGTACTTCAGTAGACCCATTTAAAAATATAAATTAGAAAATGTTCTAGTGTTGCTATATGAAATAACAAACAAAAGTGACATTGAAAATGATTAAATATTATATTACGAACAACTCTGTCATTGATTATTTTAAAATCTGAGCAACAGTTTTCTGTCTTATTAAATACTCCTTTGTCTATAAAACTTCAGAGATTGATTGAGGGTGAGGTGTTATAAAAGTCAATAGTTTAACATTTCCTCATTGCAAGGTCATGTTTTGATGGAACCTTATGTGTAGCCTGATTCAGTCCTCCTAGATGTCAACCTCTTTCTTCAACAGTAAGGAAGGTTTACTGGTAACTAAAGGGAGCAGGGCTTGGTAAAGTTGGGTGATTGGCAAAAAGGTATACCTACCTGGAAAATGATACCACCCATCAAATTAAATGAGAGAGGGAATTAATGCATATAGGAGATAGGAAAGTCAGGCTTTATGGATCTTCTCAAGAGATAATTACTGGTGACATGATAAGTTTCTTTTTCAACAGTAGGAAAAACATTTGAAAGATGAGATCAGAACCATTCCTCAGGGCTAATAATGATGTGTGTTGGATGGGAGGGTTTTTAGTAGTATCTGGGACCTGTGCTTACTTAGGGAGATTGTACTACTCCAGAGACCTCTCGAACCAACCCACTTCCTTGTTGCTGTCAAGCTCTGTTATGACTGTAAGAAAGTGTGCACTGAGAGCATGATTTCAGCACTGGTTGAAGCCACTCTAAGCAGCCTAGCATGAAGAAAGACAAAGCAGAATTTTTGTAAGTCTCTCCACCCTCGTGCTGCCATTTCTTAACCTTCTTTAATGACAGGACAAGGCACATGCCTCACCATCGGGTGCAAGATAAAAGGGCTTTGAACTGACATGGAAGCTGCCTACAAACACTTGAAGGGGTGACATGTGGACAAAGAAGTAAATTCATTCCTTAAGTTCAAGCAGGTGCAGTTAGATTCAGTGGGTGGAATTGTAGGGAGGCAGATTTCAGTTCAATATGAGAGAGAACTTTCTAATGATACATATACTGTTGAGTAGTGCCCTGAAAGTTTCGTACTTGCTCCAGGAGAAAGTAGGTGACAGATGAGAGGATCAGCCACCAGAAAAAACATACAAGGCATTCCAAGATTGAGTGGAAGCTCAGCTTGGCCTATCACTATAATCTATCCCCTTTTTGGCATTATTGATAAAATAATTTGAGGAGTGACTATAGGCAGGGGAGGGGGACATATAAGAAAAGAGGTATGTGAAGAGGTAGGTACTTCTAGACTCCTTAAAAGATGAAAGAATAATTACCTCACCTTTTCCCTTCTGCTTTTTAAGGACATTACACTTAGTGAGCACCTATAATGTGCCAGAGCATCATGTCATTTAACAGCCAAAAGGCACAACTCCCAATGTGTCCTCTCTTAGCCAGAGTTCTGCAGATGCTTTTCTGTATCTTCAGTGACTCACAAAAACTGTCCTATACACTCATCCTCCCCAAGCTAAACTCCTGGATAATCTTGTCATATCACTTCTTCTGTTTTCTTTGTGGTGTTTGTAATATTAGATTATAATGATCAGGTTTGTATTGATTGTATTGATTTTTATTACTTGGCTGTAAGCTCTTTGAGAACAGACCCCTTTGACTGGTTCATCTAGTTAGTGTCTTTTCAAGCACCCGGCAAATAGTAAAAGCTCATGTTTGTTAAATGAATATTTGATTACTCCTTCCATTATACCTCTTCCTCAGAAGAAATACCTAGGATGACTTTTGTCCTCAAGGTAAAGAAATAAAAGGAAAAATACCAGAATATTCTTTCTCCTCCTGACCCTGCCTTTCCATTCCTAAACACATCCTAATTACCTCTTCCATTCATTCTATTTTAGGGGAAGAGGAAAAGCTAGTGAAAGAGAATGACGTAAGAAAAAAAAAATCCCCAAAATTAAAAAAGGGAAAACCACCTCTTGTGCAACCCAACCAGAGGTGTTACCTTTGGCAGCATTACTGGTAGGATGAGGAGGAAATCCTGCTCCTGCTATTAACTAGCCTTTGTGACCCCAGACTAATTCTGTGACCACCTCATTGTTTCTTCCCAGTAAAATGAGAAGTTTGTCAACACCATTTTCAGGGACTCATTCAGGTCTGAAATACTGCAGTTCCTAACATCTTTTCCTCTCCAAGGTTTCTTGAAGTCCTTTGCCACTGCCTAGTGTTTTCCTGGGTGACCAAGAATCTAGAACGGTGATGAGAAGCAGTGTCAGGAGGTGACATTGGTATGAAACAGTGTTCTTTTTGATTGGACACACTAGCTCGAGTCCCTGCTCTATGGCCTTGGAAAAATTGTAAACTTCTCTAAGGTCAAGATTCCTCTCCTGTAAAATGGCCAGGACATTCCATACCTCTAGCACTACAAGCACTCAATGAGGTAACGTGTATGAAATGCTAATCCTGCCCCAGAAACATAATGAGCACTTCGAAAATGATAATGGTTATTATTTGGAAATAGTCCCCTGTCTCTCTTTTTTCCCCCTCTTTTCTCCAATCCCTGAAAGACACCCACACACAAGTCCTGAAGAAGTTTTCTTGGCATAGTTATATTGTGCTCTTGCACATCATTTCTCCTCCATCGAGAATTAGGAGAGGACAGTCAAGGTCTTTTCCTGCCAAGGCATTCTGCTCTCACACGCACAATGGCCAAAAGAGCAACCCATTTCACAGTGGCTGGGAATATATTTATTTTAACATTTACCTAGAAGACATGAATATTACTGAGGAGACACTGGAAGTGGGTGCGGGGTCGTCTGTCTTAATATCATATAATGTATCACACCTAGCCAAGATTCTTTTATTTGCGAAAGCTTTGACTGAGCAACAGTGACACAGCAGCTCCTCAATCTGACAGTAAATAGACACCTTATAAAAATTTATGAAGTTCGGGTTGTAAAGAACAAACTGCACATACCGAGTAGTAACATTTCTTATTAAAATAATTTCATCTTTAAGCCCGTGGTCTCCATATCGCCTATAATAGAAGCCCATGCTCTGGATAGATACCTCAACAGCCTGTAAACTTTTATATGGGCTTTTGAAAAGGGATGATAGTTTTACGAGATACAATTTTCTCATCTCACCAAATTAGATTATTTGAGAGTGTCCCTGGATGTAAAATTTCAATCCTGAGTAAATCTGTACCTCTGAGACTGTGCAGCCTGCTAGCTAGTGGAAATGGAGCATAATAAATCTGCCCTGAGCCCATTTCTCTCCACACAACGCCATAATTCATTCTTTGCTTGGTACCCATGACCACTTTTTCGCGGCTAATCAGTCTGCATCCCAGGCTGGTTCCTTTCATGTGCAGTGCCTCCTTCCAGGTCCAGATCTCGCCACTCATCATACCCTTTTGCTCACAGGCTTCTTTCTGGAGCTTGTGTGGTATCATGGACCCTCCATCCAAGCTGTTCTTCATCATATGGCAAGCGGTTACTCTAGTTCTAGGGTGGCCTAGTTGTTGCAGTATACTTTTAAAAAGATGCTCTGTTTAAAATGGATTAAAATAGGTAACAGCATCTCTGAGGATCTGTAAACCCAGTAGGTATTTCAGCTATTCTTTCCTGAATCTCCTCTGCGGGGACAAAGGGAGAATGACCTGCTACAGAAGCTACATGTTTCTTTTTTCCCTGCTTCATTTATGAGGACTACTTCTTTTTTTGTTCGTACCATTTTTTCCTCTTCATCTGGTAGAACATTGCTTTGGTCCGATGGCACCACTACCATCGACTGCCACAAAACCAAGAGTGGCTGCGGATGACTTTCAAGGAACTTGAGAAGAAAGAGTTTAGGAAAATGGCCTCCATTGTGGAGCAAAGGCAGACTGAACTGGGAACTAAACACATTGTTTTTGGTCCTATTTCTACCCTTAATTATTTTTGTGGTATCGCACACAGAGTCACCAGCTCTCACTTCTGTCATGTGTAAGGCAAGCAGGTAGCAATAGGTAAATTTTCGTTGAGAAAGTTATATAAACTATAAATTATCGCCTGTTCCTCCCTACAATTTCGTTCAATAACTTAGTGTCTTGAGATGGTTTTAATGGAACGCAGGACTTTGGAAGATTTTTCCAGAGGATTGTGCTGTTGTGCAGGGTATAGTCCAGGGGGCCACTCAGAAATAACTTTGTGCAGAAGGCCAGGTAATCAGCAGTGGCCTGGCCAGAGGGCAGGCACCTAGACCAGCAGTTTGAAGCAGAAGCAACAGCATCCAGTTTTTTGGTTTCAGCAGAAGAGTTATCTTTATGTCCTTCAATGATTTTAAACGTCTGTTAATTAAGCAGCTCTTTACACTTTTTTCATAATGCATGCACCTAAATTCATTTATCCATTTTTCTCTTCAAGTCTCTGAATTTGCTAAGAGCCTCTATTTCTTGTCTGGTAGTATAGGAAAGGAAACACAAGCACTGAGAAGCTGGCTAACATGCCCAGAGTGGCACAGTTCAGTGGCAGAGCAGGACTGGGCTCTCACCAAGGAGAGCGGACTCCTTAGTTGCTTAGGGTTCGTCCATGGACAGGCAGCATTGATGTCACTTGGAAGCTTGTTTAAAAATGCAGAATGTTAGGCTCCACCTCAGGCCTACGGAATCCAAATCTCCATTATAAACCTGTCCGTGTTTAGCACATTGAAGTCTGAGGACAGTAATTGGGTGGAGCCTCCTGCTTCCACCGAAAGTTCCTCTCTGCCCCCTGCTTCCAACACAGGGTCAAGCCCTCTGGGTTCACTGAGAGACCACTCTATAAAGGAAAACTATGCCCAAGGTGCCTGGGGGCAGCTTCCTAGATTTTATATGTGAAATAAAACAGAGTTTTTCCTCCCAAGCATTTTGAGGGGTTATATAGAATCACACAAATAGGTAAACAGGCTATGGAATGTGTGTCTCATTTAAAGGCTTTAACAGGTTAGCTCCTGAGCAAACTCCTTCCTAATAGCACTACCTCATATCAGCAAATTCTCACTTAAAAATATGTAAATGTAACAGGACAAGTGGGAAACATATCTCATTAGGTGTCTGAATGATTAGGATCACTTAAATTAAATCTGTACTTATGGTTCTGAAATAACTTCAAGATCCTAAGGCTGTTGGATCCAACTAAGTTCCACATTTTGAAAATAGACATGCTAGGTTCTTTACAAGAATATGGTTTTAAAATGTAAGCATAAAAGTAACCAAATAACACCAAATTTGGGATATAATCCTGCACTGATTACTGTTTTGATAGTCAGCAAGTCATTAACTCCTCCAAGGTGACTTTCCACAACTAAAAGTCACTACCACGTGCAAATATATCAGTGGGGAGAATATTGTCTAAGAGAATCTTTGAAATGTTCCCTTTGTCTTTCATCATCGTGCAAAAGAACCAGTTGGCTTTGAAAAAGTCCTGCCGGCCACACAACATGACAACTTTTGACAGTGCCAACAGAGTTGAATAGGACAGAGACGTGTGACTCATTTTGTTCCAAGATATCCAAGACCACCATAAACATACTTTGAATTCTAGGGCACCTGATACCACATTGTAAATATGGAAACATAGATCATTTAGTTCTTGCATTCCTTAGGATGTACCGGGGATCCCCCAAATAGGGAAACTCTTGCCAAGTTCCTAGTGTGGCCCATCTGAAACGGTCATTTGTGCACATGGTGCTTTGCACATGCAAGCCCAGAAAATAGAACGAGAGCTGCAAATCTTCACAAATATGATGTGAAAAATGCGCATGTGATCCATACAGTTCTTTTATACGAGAGGCAGATGTGACATGCCCTTTGTATGATGAGTTTATCTTTGATTCCTGTCCCCATCAATTTTAGTGACACTTGCTTTTACCTTTATAGGCAGAATGACATTTTTGTTCTGGCTGAAGTACCCTGGGTCGACTGCCTTCAATAACGGCAGCCCATCTATTGCTGAGATTTTACATCTCTTGAGGGTGGCATTATATTCTGCCTCATTATACAGAACTGGTTCTTTTATTTATTTATTTTTATCTCTTACCTGTCTTATATTCTATCGCCTTCTTCCATTCATTGCATTGTACCCAATCAGATCATTGACTCACCAAAGAATTGAACTGGGATAAGGCTACATATTTGAGTAAATGTATGGCATAAGTTGCTACCAGGACATACCATCTGTATAGAGAAAAATATTCTATAATAGACATCCTGGACTCTTTTTCTGAGACTCTTAAAACATTACCATCTTTAGGGGAGTTAGAGTAATTTCTGGGTTGAGAGAATCATTTGGATTTGAGATAATCAATTTTGTGTGGTGTTGGAGTAGTGAGCCTTATGCTCTTGATGTTTGAAGGAAGGATTTCCCTGGTATATGGATATTGTACATGTCACCAAGACAAGGTTACAAAGAAAGGCAATGGAAAAAGTAAGTCCTCAGTATGGTTCTTCAAGTTGAGTAGTTTATCATATGTTAGAGAGTTGTGATTTTACTGAATGTTATTTGTATTTGGAATACCCTTTGTTATTAGATTTTTACTTATGTTCTGAGAGTGATCCAGTTTGAGATAAATAGTGTTACTTTTTTTTTTAAGGCCACAACTAAACATCCTGTACATTTTTACATTACTGGAGAGTCATACTGATTCTTTGTCTACCCTTCTTCTACCTCTTTGCCCTAATGATAAACTAAATGGTTTGATCTTTTTATTCAAAGCATTCCTTTAATTGAACAATTATATTTTCACCTTGGCTTCCTTCTTTCCTTTCCTTCCTTCCTTCCTATTCTTTAATTTCAAATTTTGTTTCATAGAAAAAACAACAATAACAATAGCAACCAGAAGCCACAGGCAACCTTACTGTGTGTGGTAGTGTTTTAAGCACTTAACATGTATTATATCCTTTAATAACAAGATAGACATTATCATCATCCCCATTTTACACATAATGAAGCTGATGCTTAAGAAGTTGAGGAACGTTTCTAAGTAATAAGGCTAGTAACAGACAGAACATGATCTTGAACCCAGTTGTCACTGACTCTAGAACTCACCTTCATCACAAAAACCATACTGCAAGAGTAGAAAGGAAATTTAAACATCATCTAGTTCAAACTATTAACTTGACTAGGTCAAGAGAGTTTAAATGCCTTACCCTAGGACACACAACTAGCAAATGAAAGAGCCCATTTCATTTGGTTCTATTTTTATGGAAGTTATGTGGGAATGTTTCATTCACTCTAAGTGGCTAGCTTGGATTGGCTATCGTCTCTGGATCAATCTGCTGTAACAGGGAGTGTGAGCACACTGCACAGAATTGTTGAGAATGGCTGCTACCTCCCTTGACCCTCTTGCTGCAGGTTAAGAGGAATCTTCATGGCTGGGCAAGGAACAGCTGCAAAAGCTGTTCACTGTATGGGGTTGTTATCTCCCAGGCTGGAAGCTCAGTTCTAGCCAGACTCTCACAGAGCCGGGAAGCAAAGTTCCTGTTAAGGAATTTTCCATGTTATTAGGATTCCTCCTCCCCTCAAAGAAGACCAAATCCAGGGTGAAATCAGTCTGCCTTCGTTGTTCTTTGCTCAGTCTACTCTCCAGGCCCTGCCTCTCTTTTGAAGATAGATTGAATTTGACAGATGGAAAACCAGCAGCAGTCCTGAGACTGGCTGCCAAATGGGACAGAGGAGAAGGTGATCTGATGGGTTGTGGCATTGAACTGAAAGGGTATGAACATCAATGCATGAGTGAAGACAATGAATGGTGACCCTCTTGAGGAAATAACATTTTTCATCACTGAATAAACCATGCTGAAGGTTTGGGAAAGGGAGAAGGCAGCTACTGGCAAGATACTGCTTTCTGTTGTATACCTATATTACAGATTAGCTTGCATAATAGTGCTTCAACATAAATGTGTGTCCTGACTGGACTTTTTTTAGTCATGTATTCTTCTGACCACAAAACTAAACTTATTCATGAAAAATATGAAGAAAGAAGTGGTGATTCATTGAGATACCCATGCAGGTGGAGTCATGATTCACTGTGATAGAGTTTGTTTCACTCTACATGGGCACTTCCTTTCCCTTTCCAAGCAGGCAGCCAGGCCTGTGTGCTCCCCTGGCCTCAGGGGAGAGTTGCCTTGCAGAGAAGAAAGCAGAAGTTGCCTATAATAGACTAGAGACTGGCTTTGGTATTCTTGAGGCCCCTGGAGGTGACAGTATTCCAGAAGGGAAGAGCAGCAGGGAACTTTGAGAAGGGTAAGCAGGGAAATATGAAAGGAGAGAGTTGATTTCCTAAAGTTGGTGTATTCAAGGTTAGTCTCCTTCTTTGGAGTAACCCAGTGCTGTGGCAGGACTTTGTGAGGGAATGTGTTACATTTAGGGAAGCCATGCATTTTATCATAGGTGTCTCCTCCAGCGTTGGCAAAAAATCCTACAGCACATAAAGCACAGCCCCCAGCACCAAAGGAGAGGCCTCCAGTTCATGAGTTTTCTTTAAAAAATGCAAATCTGAGCATGTTTCTCAGCAAAAGATCCCTTCTTTGACATCACATCTGTAGGAGATAGAGAAAGTTATTTCAAGCCGGTGAACTAGCATGTGCAAAATTATGAAGTTAACAGCACATGTGTTCTCTACCAGTGATTTTCTTCATCTGGATCCTAGAGTTGTGTTTATAAACAGCTGGAAGGATGGGCCAGGACTGCTCATGGGTGGGCTTGACTGCCATCTGGTGGAATCTCTGTGGGCCAATGATTTTCAAATGTTTTGAAGGAGCATATATCACTTTTTCAAATAAAAATTTACACAGAAACTCCATAAACTCACATGCTATACCCTCTACCACATAGCTTTGAACACTTGAAGCATCTCTCTGTGACCATGACTGATCAGATACCCATTATCTGATCAAATTTGAGATGTAGAATGATGATTACAATGATGGTAGGAAGATACACAGAGAGTGAAGACAGAGAAGGTTAGACTGGATGCAAAGATACCAACATAGTGAGAAGAAATTTCTAAACACAAATTGGTAATGTAAAAATAACTTCATTTTTTCTAGAAATTTCAGTTTCTGTTGTGAGCCTCATTTGACTTGATGGTAAAAACTTAGTTATACAATTGAGGATTGTACTCTCCTTCTTTGACTTGGATCTCAGTCCACAGAGTGTTTGTATACATGTAAAACCACCACTTATTCAAAGCTTAGTTATGTATAGTGCACATACTTTATAAATTTGAACTCATTTAATTACTATAGTAACACTTTAGGGTATATGCTATTATTATCTCCATCTTATAGATAAAGAAACAGGCCCAGAAAGTTGAGTGATTTGCCAAAGTCCAACAGCTCTCAATGACTATAGCTGGGATTTGAACATAGGCAGCTCACTACCTGCTATGCTCCAGTGTTTCCATTCGTTCCCAGTGCAGCTATGATGTGGAGGTGTCCATGGGAGTGTACCATTTTGTCCTTGAGAATGATCGGTCTTCTCTGGCATCCATAGCCCTGGATTTGCTTTTTCTCTGTCCCGTCTGGTTTTAGCACATCATCCATGCAGGTTGCTTTAGAACCTCCAAAATGTTTTCATTCAACTATTCATAACCTATACGGTGCCAGGAGGAAATGATTGAAGCTGTCTAGGATTCTATCTACCTAGATTAGTGGGTTTTATTTAAAAAAATGTTTATTAATTTATTTTTGAGAGAGAGAGAGCACAAGCAGGAGAAGGGCAGAGAAAGAGAGAGAGGGGGAGACATAGAATCTGAAGCAGGCTCCAGGCTCTGAGCTGACAGCCACAAGCTCGATGCAGGCTGAAGTCATGAACTGTGAGATCATGACCTGAACCACAGTCCAACACTCAACCGACTGAGCCACCCAGGTGCCCTGGTTAGTGGTTTTTTCTGGGATTCCCCCGCTCCCCCGGGCACATTTGGCAATGTTTAGAAATATTTTGGTTATCCCAACTGGGGAAGGGGATTAGGTAGATAGAGGCCAGGAATGCTGTTAAACATCCTCTAAAGCACAGGACAGCCCTACAACAAAGATTTTTTTTGGGACCAAAGTATATTTCACCCATTTTTTTTTAAATTAAAAAAAAATTTTTTTTTCAACGTTTATTTTATTTTTGGGACAGAGAGAGACAGAACATGAATGGGGGAGGGGCAGAGAGAGAGGGAGACACAGAATCGGAAACAGGCTCCAGGCTCCGAGCCATCAGCCCTGAGCCTGACGCGGGGCTCGAACTCACGGACCGTAAGATCGTGACCTGGCTGAAGTCGGACGCTTAACCGACTGCGCCACCCAGGCGCCCCATTTCACCCATTTATTTACAAAGTCATAACTTATTCTCAGGGCTCCATCTTCCCAAGAAGGCACAGATTCCCTAGCTTCTTAGATACATCAAATCTTCTGGGATTTTTTTACCTTTCCTTCCATCTGAGCTCAGTGAAAGGCTGGTGAGTGGGCTGGGACCTGGCCCCCCTTTTCAGGTATTCACGTAAGTCCCAAATCTCTGCAATTACCCTTTAGCTATTTCTCTTTCTCTCCCTTTTATTTAGTCTAAATGTAGGAAGCTTTGCTCTTCCTCATCATATTCTTCCAAGTCTGTTGCCCATGAGTTCCCCTAATGTTTGAAACTCAAACTGCAAGAAATGATTACCTGTTTTCCCCCCACTTTACACTATGCAATCTCTTTCCTGCGGATAATATATACAGAAAAGTCAGCAGACTGAATGAAGTTTTACTGAACTACAAGAAAAATGTTAGTTTGTCCATGTCAGCATTTTACAATCTATATTCTGAGGTGCACCACTGACTCTGGAGATGTCCTTGGGTTTTCTATGAAAAGGGAGAACTTCTGTGTGTGGTTCCCCTCTCTAAGAATTCACAAGTCATATAAGCAAGCTATTTAAATTTGTTTATCTCAGGACTTCCCCCACAGTATTTGACAAGAAAACATTTCCTTTTCATGGAATCCTCAAGAACAGTTTGTACATAATTTGAGGGATGCTAGTCTATATGATAAATGCGGCCTTTACCAAGGCATTAGCAGAGATAAGAGGAGCTTCTAGAGATGCTAAAAAGTTAGAGTCAATAGGACTTGAATGATTGGTTCTGGGAAGTCAAGAAGCAAGAGAAATCAATGCAAGGATATAGAAACTTCAAAATTAAAGGAACAAATTTTGTATCATTCCTTATATATCACAATGTGTTAGGCACCAGAGATTTTTTTTTTTTAATTTTTTTTTCAACGTTTATTTATTTTTTGCGACAGAGAGAGACAGAGCATGAACGGGGGAGGGGCAGAGAGAGAGGGAGACACAGAATCGGAAACAGGCTCCAGGCTCTGAGCCATCAGCCCAGAGCCCGACGCGGGGCTCGAACTCACGGACCGCGAGATCGTGACCTGGCTGAAGTCGGACGCTTAACCGACTGCGCCACCCAGGCGCCCCAAGAGATTTTTAAAATTATAAACCACAAAATGACCATACTGAATTTGTTTCTCCTGGATTATTGTAATGGATTTTTGAGTGGTCCCCCAGCTTTCGTTCATGATCTCCTGTCATCTCAATGCCATAATGCCACTGGAGAAATCTTTATAAACAAAGATGCAATCATAGCATTGCTTGGATTGAAGAACTTCTGTGATTCATTTTTGCACATAGACAATCTAAACTCATTTGCATCATGTTTATAGGACCTTGTCAAAATCTTCCTGAATACGGATTTAACCTGGTATGGCAAGAAATGAGCAACTCTTTCTTACTCTGCAAGATCTTGCCTTGTACTGCCAGTGCCTATGTGCTTATTTTAAGGATCCTGGGGGACAAGCTGTGCTGGGGACCTTGCATCTGCTCTTATCCCATGTGAATGCCTTGATTCTGTATGTTTTGAAAATATAGCTATAATTTTATCTAATATATGTTTTTAAGTTTATTTATTTTTGAGAGGAAGGGAAAGCACAAGTTGAAAGCACCAGGAGATCATGACCTGAGCCAAAACCAAGAGTCGGACACCCAACCAGCTGAGCTACCCAGGCACCCCTTTAATCTAATCTTAGAAAGGAAGTATTGTGTGGTCTGTCTCTGCCTGTGGATATCTTCCATTTGACCTCTGGCTCCACTCTAACCTTTGTCCACTCAATTTTCTGCTCTGGGAGGCTCACCTGTATGGACTGAATCTATAGAATCTCTTGCCCTCTGTGTCTTATAGTTGGGTTTGGTTAATGGAAAGTGCTGGCAGGAGATAGGAAGACGGTAGGAGCATGAGATCAGAGTGTTTATTTCCTGGACCCTATCCTGGAAGGATACCACAGGCTGGCTGTGTCCTGTGCTAGTCATTGCCCCTCACCATATGGCCTCTTACGGTTTTTTCTGCTCTCTAGATTCAGGTAACTCCTCTGGGGGTTGTAACCCCATCCCCACTCAGACCCCTGGTTCCTGCATATCCTTGTGGTTCCTCTACATCTGACTCTGCACTTGTAAATATAAACTCTCTTCAAATGTTCCCAGTTTGATTGTTGTATTTCTTTCTTATTGGGACCCTAACAGTGACCTGAAACACTTAGATTTTTTTTAACATCTGTGAAAGATTTCAATGATAAAGAATTAAGCTAAACAGAGATACTTATCACAAAATGTCCATTTTTGTGTTTTACTTCATATCATTTCAAATGCTACCATAAATTTATCGAATATTACATTTAAAAGTAACTTTAGGGGTGCCTGGGTGGCTCAGTCAGTTGAGTGTCTGACTCTTGATTTTCGCTCAGGTCATTATCCCAGGGTTGTGTGATCAAGCCCTGCATTGGACTCTGTGCTGAGCATGGAGCCTGTTTAAGATCTCTCTCTCTCTTTCTCTTTCTCTCTCTCTCTCTCCCCCTCCTCCTTCCCCCCTCCCTCCCTCTCCCCCCTCCTCTACTTGCATGCTCTTTCTGTCTCTCAAAAAAATAGGCAAGAAACTGTTTAAAAAAATAACTTTAGAATAAGGATAGTATTCATTTTCTGGTCAAGCAAGGCCATATTTTGTGTGATCCATTGACTGGAAAATTTTCTAGTTCATTGACTAATGAAAATTCATGGGAGAAAATTCATGGGAGTTGGTTTGGGTGGTGGGAAAGACTCCATCTGCACACAGTTCTCTCTGGTAAGGTCCGTGTGGATAGGTGTGTTAGGAAATTAATGGGAGCAACAGACTCAGAAAGCATTGGTTGGCTCAGTGGCTACAGTTTTTACAGCTGGTCTTTAATAGGTCTCAAAAGAATTTTCAAGTAGAAGTAAGAGGCTGTTGACCACAGCTAAGCAGTTCTCTTTTACAGGCAGGTGTTAATCTTCTTCGGGAGAAGAATTCTCCAGAAAGAACCCAGGTAGGAATGCAAATTCTAGGTAGTTTTCCTCCTCCAGATGGTTTATATATTCTGTGTTCTTTGAATTAGGATAGAATATATAGCACTGAAACTGAAAGGACTTTCAAGTGGACCTTTGCTAGGAGCAGCAGAAAGTCTTTTTTTGTTGTTGTTTTTTATAGTAATAACTCATATTTAGCTCTTACTCTATTATTCATATTATTTTTCTTTTAAGCAAAAAATATTTTAAATATAGTTTTATATAAATTAATTTCACCTTCCGTGATTCTGGCCATGAAAACAAACATCAAATTACTAATTCTTTTCTAAAGAGGAGTATATAGTGCTAAGATATGACAGACTAGAGATATCATGAAGCTTCCAGTATTCTTCTTTGCTATTTTTTGCTTGTAGATCCAGCCATATAGATATTTATATAGCTATCTATATATAGCTTTGCATCCCATAGAAGCATGTGCTTTCCTTTTCCTGAGGAAATCTTCTTTTTGGAAATGGCAATGCAGTAAGCATTTCCTTTGGCATTGTAGAGGGGATGGAAGCCTATGTATTGCAGCAGTGATGTTGGGGTGATATGTAGGCAAGGATATTGGTCACACTTTCCATATGATCAGCAGTGAGGCATTTCATGTGTGTGAAGATTGTGGTATGAGGGGTAAAAAGACAAATCGGTTGTGTAGGCAGGGTTTATTGTGCAGGTTTTCTTGTTTTGTACATCCTGAAGTACCAGGGTTGTTGGGATCAGTTCATTGGGATGTAAGATTAGGAAGGATCCAAGCAGTCTTTTGAATATGTTGTCCTCGAGCTGTGGTGTGTTGTTGTTATTGCATTTCCTATACTTGATCACAGAGAGAAGTGTGTATCATGTTATTTGGAAAGAGTATTTAAAAACAGGCACGGTCTTGGAACCTTGACCTGTGTAACTCACTAATACCCACCTTTTCCACATCTGTATTCAAGGAGGGAAACATTTTTTTTCTACCCTGGACTTGCACAGAAAATATTGGAGATTTGTATGTTTAAGGAATTGATAAATAGACTGTGAGTATATTTAACACGTAAAATTTTAGTTTCTTTTAGCTCTGATTCTGAAGTAATATTAAGGTTGATAAAAATCTGGTAATTCAAGAACTCTGAAAATGTACCTTATTTTTTAGGTTGTTAAATTATAGTAATGATAGAAAGTTAGTACCTTTCTTTAAAAACCATAACCTAGTATTTAATCTGTGCTGTCTCAATGTGTTAGGTCTCAAGCTCTATTTTATAACTATAAAGATCTTTAAAAGAAGGAATAGTCTTGATATTTATTAGAGTCTAAGTAAGATAGTTTCTTTCTAATGTGAAAGTTCTTCATCACGAGGAATGCAAATATGAAATGCATAAACTTGTATATCCTCAAAATACCTTTTAGATGAAGCAGTGTATTTGGAGGAGAGAAAACCACCGTGAGTCAGCTGTCTCTTCAGGTTCTGCTCCAGAACAGTTACTGACTTGTTTAGTGACCTTGACCATCTTGGTCTAACTCCATTTTCATTTTCCCTCTTGACAAATGGGATTTCTTTCTACTAACCTGCTTTCTCTGAACATATTTTGGAAGAAAAATGCTATGAAATACCAATTAACAGTATTTCCTATCTCAGGAGTGAACTTCAATATGAAATGAGAACACAATTCACTTGTATTTTCTTGACCTTGTAATCCTTAGCAAAAAAAAAATTAAAATATGAGTATATTTTAATGAAGTACTCTAGGATAAATGACTGAAAGTTCATTACCATATAAAAGTTATATTCAACATAGATTCTTTTATATATGAAAATGTGGCTTAGCAAGTTGGCAGCTTGAAAATCCTTGCTTTATTAGTTAACAAATGATTCTGCGTTTTATCACATTTATTGTCAATCTCAGGTTTTGGGTGCCTAGGAATTCAAAATTATATGCTCAGCTGACCCTTTAATTAGCTCTCATTCTGTCTTACATGATTTATGGCCTGGCGGCTCACATGTAAAAATGATACATGATTTAATGAAGTGGAAAGGCAGAATAGGTTTGCACCTCCAATTGTTTGATCCTGTGCTCTGGCTGGTAACTGGAGTGTTTGGGGCAAACAAAGCAGCAGTTCTATCCCTTCACTCATTAAGGGGTGGGGGTGCTTGTGGGGAGGTCCAGTTTGCAATGATTTGTGATTGTTTGCAAATATACTTTTGTTTCATTAGAAAACCCAAGAGCATTGATTCAGGTCATCTTGAAATTGTCTTTTAAAAGAAATATGAGAGAGGCTATTGACTTGAATTCTCTTATTTTGCATTTTTATTTTATTGCTCTAAATGCAAATATCACAGGAGAAGCAATACAGCATTTAATCCATAGGGTTGGGGGGGGGGGTTAGCACCTTGGGGTCCATTAAGTCCATAAGCATTTAAAGAGTACATTAGGCACTGATCAAGGCCCTGGGTTACAGGAGTGGCCAAGAGAGACAAGGCCCCTCAAGGGAGAACAGTTGACAAACCGGTAAATAAATGCATAAAGAAAACGTCTGACTTGTGCCTTGGGGTAAGTGCATGAAGAACAACTCTAAACAAGATGCTCTAAGAGAGTGTGTGGAAATAGGGGATTACTCTAGAGCTGCTGGTGTCAGGGAAGGGCACCCTGGCTAAGGCGGGGGGACCCCTGGCCAAGACCTACATAATGGGAAGCCTGCAGTGCACAAGGATCTGGAGGCAGAGCTTCCCAAGCAGAGGGCACCGAATATACTAGTCCAAGGTGAAAGGATTTTGATGCTTATGAGGAATAGAAAAAGGAAAGGAATGAGGAGTAACACATAAGTGCAGGATAGGTAGGCATTGAGAACTGAGGTGCACAGATAATTCAGGGCTTTGAAGACCACGGTAAAGAAGGGACAGTGTGTTCCAACAAGTGCCACATTCCAAAGACCTTTGCCGAGGTTCTTCTAGCTCCCAGGCACACCAGCACCCCACGGACACTGTGGTGTGCCTGTTTATACGCACCCCAGTAGGTTTAGACCCCACCTGAATAACACGGACTCTAGAATTCAGGGGCCAAAACACATATGAAAATGTCCCATTAACCTTGAGTGTCCTCACCCTTCCCCAACAATTTTTTATTTTGAAAAATAGTCAATACACAGGAAAGTTGCAAAAACTGTTCATGTGGAGTCACCAGTTGGTAATAATTTGCTACCTTTGCTTTGTCATTTGATGATTTTGCTAATGATATTAGCATCTACAGATGCATCATTTATAAAGTACATGATTAGGACAATTTGGGAAATTTCCATATAGGCTGTATAATAGATAAAAGTATTTCATTGTTAAATTTCCCAGACATGATCAGATAGATGGTGAAGTATTTAAGGAGGAAACGTCATGATGTCTGCAACTAACTTTGAAATGCTTTGGCAAAACAAAACCATCAAATGTCATAAATGATTATATTTAGGTTAAATGTATTTGGCAAGATGCTCCATTGGTGATGTTGCATCCTTCATAGTACATAGTGTCAGGTGTTATATCAGATGTTAATTTGTCCTAATGTTGATATTAAACTTCATCATTTGGTGAAGGTGTATCTGCTAGATTCCTCCCTTGTAAAGGTACCTTTTTCCCTTGGCAATCAATAAACAATCTATGGGGAGATGCCTGGAGACTCTGTGAATATCTTGTTTCCTAATAGACTTTAGCCTAATGATATTAGAATCTACAGATGCATCTTTCCAGAGTCAGTTATGCTGTGGTAGTTGTGAAAATGGTGACTTTCTATTTCTTTTGGTTTTCCTATACTCATTAGTTGGCTTGCTTTTGTAAAGAAAAACTTTCCTCCCCACTGCCCCTTTAAAAAGCAGTATGGACTCAAGGATTTTTAAAAAAATTCATTATGTTTTCATCCATTCCTTTAATTATACATTTTGATGCTATTATTGGCCCAAATTTGACTAGTGAGAGCCCTTTCAGGATGACAGTTTCAATTCAATTTTTGCGTGCTTTTTCTCCAAGATAGAAAGACGTTTCAGGCTTACTTTGTTATTTTCCCTTCTCCAGACTGGAAATCAGTGATTTCTCCAAAATTTCATGGTTTCTTTTAATGGATCATGATATTCAGAAAACAAGGTCTTCCAACTAGATGTATTTATTGCTACTAAGGGGTCATTGCTTTCAGAATGAGGGTATTACTGCTTCTAGAACCATTTAGTAGATGCAGCTAGTAAATAAATACACACACACACACACACACACACACACACACACACACACACGAGTTCTTACTGACATCTGTAATTCTAATCCAACACCACAGCATTCTTTTTTCTCCTTCCCCCTTTATGTATCAGAATCTCCCTTACTCCACAGAGAAAAACCTAGGTCTTGACAACATCAATATATTTATATTTACTCATTTGTAGCTAACAATAAGCCTTCCCCAAATTTTAGAATTGTTACACTCATACTAGTAACAGACAAATTAAATTCAGGATATTTCTGCCCTTCCTTTTATCCTTGAAATATATTTCACTGAGGATATAAAAGTCACATGCTATGTTCAAAAATTACCTGTATTTTTTTTTCTTCTGTATAGGTATGTTATCTATTTGATAAGCAATTAGGTTTGTTTCTGTTTGAAATTACATCTAGTTTCCTCCATCCTTTCTTACTTAAATTTTTAGCTTATTAATATGTAAAACATTAGCATGGTTTAAAAGCCCAAACTACATAAAAGGTATATTCATTACTTCCAAGTTTAAAAAATACTGTTAGTCATTTTTAACTTTAAGCTCTAATGAAATAGCAATGTGTGTACTAGCCATTGGTAAATAGGGAAATTTTATCAACATGGCTTAATGGGTATCAATACACTTGTAGAACTTTAAAGGACCGTGCAGATAATATTTCTTCTTGTTTTGATTCTAGCATTAATACTTTCCCCTCTTGATTTTTAACTTTGAGAATTTTATCCTGTTTTTTTAGCAGGATACTACATGTGTGCGTGCATGCATGTGTGTGTTTTCCATTGTGTGTTTTTACTGGTTTCTTTTCAAAAAAATTTTTAATGCTTTTTTATTTTTAAGAGAGAGACAGAGAGAGAGACAGAGTGTGAGTGTGGGAGGGGCAGAGAGAGAGGGAGGCCCAGAATCTGAAGCTGGCTCCAGGCTCTGAACTTCCAGCACAGAGCCTGAAGCGGGGCTCGAACTCCCAAAATGCGAGATCATGACCTGAGCTGAAGTCGGACGCTCAACTTGCTGAGCCACCCAGGCGCCCCTCACTGGTTTTTTTTAAGTGTGCATCTTCTATAGAGAAGTGTTTCTTAAGGATAATACATCTTACTGTGAGGTCTAGAAATAGTTTCAGAGAAAAACAAAAGATCATTTTATTTATATAATTTTCCTTTGTATTCTCCTGAAATAGTCACAGTAAAGGCACATTTGGGGAAACAGAAGACTAAAAATTGAAAAATGTAGTCAAATATTTGTGTCTATATAAATTAAAATTGCACAAAGCATCTGATTGTTTGTAAAATACACACACACACACACACACACACACACACACACACAGAAGCTTCAATGTGTCCTGGAAGTATACCTAGAGAAATGTAAAATAATGGGTTGTGCAGACTTTAAAGAAGCCATAAAACGATTTTGAAAGATGTTTTATGTAAATGTTGTGTCCTTTTGGACCTAAACCAGAGAAAATCAAAGTGAATAAAAGATTTCTTATTGAAGATAAAGCACACTTCTCTTTGCATGGTGCATTTATTCATGCAACAAAAATTAATTGCAGTTATGTCTTGATTATTTTCTCTAAGTATTTCTTACTTTAATTCTTGGATGCTTTGATTATCAGTATGGAATTTTATATACATTATAAAATGTATAGTTGACAATCTAGGCTGATAATTTAAATAGCGTAAAGAACACACATACCCTGTCATCTTGCAGATAACAATCATTCAGAAGTGGGTTGGTGGGTTGCTTGGTGTCTGGTTTTATTTTTCTGATTTGGTCTGCTAAGGTGGGGTGGGTAATAAAGGCAGGATGTCCTAGAATAGTGCTTTCCTTTCCTAAAAACTAATAAAATTTTTTTAAAGCTCACAAAACTTCCTTTTGCCCAAATTCCTTTTTTGGAGAGTTTTATGTATATTAACATTTTAAAAAATGCAAACATCAACCCTGGAAGGGTTAAGCCCCCATTCAGCCATTTATTTTGTAGTCTGATTCATTTTAATTTGTTTGCTTTCCTTCCAAATCCTAGAGGAGCTATACTAACAGTGCATTTTTTAAAAGAAGAGCTGAATATTTTGTAGCACATAGGAAACTTCAAGGAACATTGTGGGATGGATGCCTAGTGAAGCAGGGACACAAGGTGGTAGGTAGCTGAGGAGGGCATTGGTAGAAAGAGGGACGTTCCTTTGTAAATCTAGCACAAGGCCAGACTTTTCCTATTTTAAGTTTTGCATAGGGCTTTGGTTATCCAAAATCACCTGAGATCCCAAGTGGAACTCATCTTCCTAATACTAACACAGTTTAATTAATCTGACTGTTCAGCTATTCCAAGACCTGTCTGTGGAAAGAGGCTGCCACAGACCTTCAGCCCCACCAGTGATGTTATACTAAAGCAGTCTTGCCTCAATTCAAATGAAATTCTATACCCTGTCATAATTTGTTCCTGCCTTATGACTGAGTTATTTTTCTCTGTCACAAGAATTAATAATCTATAAGGTACCAAATCCATGAATCAAAGAACTGGAAGATACTCAGAGATTTTCTCTGTCACTGTCTTTAAATCCAAGTTCCAAGAGACAGAGGTGGTTGGCACAGGACTGGCAAAGCTGAGATTACAACACTGGTCTTCTGACTCCTGGCCTAGGGCTTGGACCTGCAGCCTGTGTGCCTATTACTTGCTATAACCAAACTGACCTCTCATTTCTCCCTTGGAAGGAGCATTTGAGCAGACTTCTAGGCCATGAAAGCATTGGTATCTGCCTGCAAGGCAGTCTACTTCTAGAAAATAAGAGATTAAACTTTCAGTTCATGAAAGCATAGCCAAGCATTTGTAGATCACAGATAGTTGTTTTTTTTTTAATACGTAAATTAGGGGGTCCTGGGTGGCTCAGTTGGTTAAGCCTCTGACTTCAGCTCAGGTCATGATCTCATGGTTCATGGGTTTAAGCCCCAGGTCAGACTCTGTGCTGATAGCTCAGAGCTTGGAGCCTGCTTTGGATTTCTGTGTCTCTCTCCCTCTCCCCCCTCCCCCACTCGCAGTCTGTCTGTCCCTCTCTCAAAAACAAATAATACACATGAAAAAGATTTTTTGAATAAAAAATAGAAATACATAACTTAGATTATAAGCCCATTTTAACCTATTTTTTTCAAGTGACCTAATCTGATAAAGTTGGAATCCTTGGGAGATGTTCATGTAATTTTATTAGATTTTTACTTTGTAGTAAAATGCAATGTAGCACTATGGTTTAAGATGCATGGTGGGGTCAGTCTGTCCCTTACCATTCACTAGTTAAGTGAATGGGGGAAAAAATCCTACTTTCTTATTTGAAAATCAAGGGTAACAATTTTTACCTCATAAATTCATGTGATGATCAAATTAGCAAATATATACAATCTGTAGCATAGTGCACTTTGTAAATGCATAGTAACTGTTATCCATCATTATTATTATCATTATTAGGATTACTAATACTGCCTAGAAAAGGAAGTCTGGATGGACCAGGCATCTTAAGTTTAGGATTCAAGTGCAATTTCTCTTGTTTTCCATTTCATGAGTACTATACTAGATTTTCAAAAATGTTAACTGCCTAAAAATAAAAATCAGTTTATTTAATTTTTTTAGTTGGTAGGCTTTAGTTTTCAGAGCAATTTTAGGTTTATGGAAAATTCAGGGGAGAAAGTACAGAGTTCCCTATATTCCCTACTTCAGTTTCCCTATTGTTAGCATCTTGCATTGGTGTGGTACATTTTTTACAAGTGACGAGCCAGTATTGACACATTACTATTAACTAAATTCCATAGTTTACATTGGGGTTTGCTCTTTGTGTTGTACTGTTCTATGAGTTTTGCCAAATGCTTATTGTTATCTACCGTTACAGAATCTCACAGAATACTTTCACTGCCCTAAAAATCCCCTGTGTTCCCCTTAATCATCTCTCTTTCGCTTCCCTTTCCTTCCCAACCACTGGAAACCACTGATCTTTTTTATTGTCTTTGTAGTTTTGCCTTTTCCAGAATGTCATATAGCTGGAATCATATAGTGTGTGGCCTTCTCAGATTCGCTTCTTTCACTTGGCAATATGCATTTAAGATCCCTCCCGCCTTCCCATGTCTTTCTGTGGCTTCATAACTAATTTCTTTTTATTGCTGAATAATATTCCTTTGTCTGGATGTAACATCATTCCTTTATCCATTTACCTATTGAAGGATATCTTGGTTGCTTCCAAGTAGGGGAATTATGAATAAAGCTGTTATAGGGTCGCCTGGCTGGCTCAGTTGATAGATTGTGTGACCCTTGTGGGTTTGAGCCCCATGTTGAGTGTAGAGATTACTTAAGAATAAATCTAAAACCAAAAGCTGTTATAATCGTTTGTGTGCAGGCCTTGACAAAGGTTCTCAGTTCATTTGGGTAAATACCTAGGAGTGTGATTGCTGTTTCATATGGTAAGACTATGTTTAGCTCTGTAAGAAATTGCCTGTCTTCCAAAGTAGCTGTACCATTTTACATTCCTACCAGTAATAAATGAGTGTTCCTGTTGTTCCACATCCTCTGCATTTAATGATGTCAGTGTTTCAGCCATTATAATAGAATTGCAACCATTCTCACAGGTATGTACTAGTATCTCTTTGTGGTTTTAATTTGCATTTTCTTGGTGACCTATGGTATTGAGCATCTTTTCATATGCTTAATTGCCATCTGCCTATCTTCTCTGATGAGGTGTCCTTTCATATCTTTTGCCCTTTTTAAATTAGGTTGTTTCTTTTTTTTACTGTTAGGTTTCGAGAGTTCTTTGTATTTTTTGGACACATGTGCTTTATCAGATTTGTGTTTTGCAAATATTTTCTCCCAGCCTGTGACTTTTCATTCTCTTAACATTGTCTTCACAGTGTAGAAGTTTTTAGTTTCAGTGAAGTTCCACTTATCAAATTTTCTTTTATGGATTATGCTTTTGGTGTTGCAACCAACAAGTTGCAAAAACTCGTTGCCCAATCCAAGGTCTCCAAGATTTTCTCCTATGTTATCTTCTAGAAGTTTTAGTTTTGTGTTTTACATTTATGTCTATAATCCATTTTGACTTACTTTTTTTAAAAGGTGTAAGATTAGTGTCTAGATTTATTATTTTGCATGGACATTCAGTTATTCATTTAATTTTTCTCTAGTAATTGAATCGACATTCTTGAAGATACTTATGAGAAGATATTTCTTTTTTGTTTTTTTAAAATTGCATCTTGTTAAAATTTTTGAAACTGTTTTTATTGAGAGAGAGAGAGAGAGAGAGAGAGAGAGAGAGCGCACAAGGGTGGGGGACAGAGATAGAGGGAGAGACAGAATCCAAGGCAGGCTCTAGGCTCTGAGCTGTCAGCACAGAGCCCAATGTGGCGCTTGAACCCAACAACCAAGAGATCATGACCTGAACTGAAGTCAGAGGCTTAACTGACTGAGCCACCCAGGCGCTCCTTTTTCTTTCTTTCTTTCTTTGCTTGTTTCTTTTTTTCTTCTTTCCTTTCCTTTCCTTTCCTTTCCTTTCCTTTCCTTTCCTTTCCTTTCCTTTCCTTTCCTCCCCTCTTTCTCTCTTTCTCACTGTACTTAGCTAACAAGCTTTAACATCTGCTGACATTATTGATCCTAGGAATAAAAACATGAGTTGATCTCTGGAAAGATTTCCAGGCATAGAGCCCAGGCAATCCATTAAACCCATATATTTCAAATCATCAAAGTCTTGTGAAATATTTTCAGAAATACACTTGCCAGTGATTTGGTTACATAGGCCTGTTTGAAAGAAAGGTTTTAAAGTTCTTGAAGTCATCTGTATTTTTCAAACTCTCAAACTTCATGGAAACCAGGAACGATTTCTTCTAGAAATGTTTCCTTTTAGATTCTCTTGGTACATTCTTTTTAGCAGTAATGTAGCCACTCACATTTCTTAATGTTGAAGCAAATTACTTGAAAGACAAAATTTAATAAAGGATTTATTCTTTTAAAAGTTTTACTTAATTAAGCTACAAAGCAGAAATGAGTTTATGTTGTACTTTAAATAAAGAGTTGCCTAGGGGTGCCTGGGTGACTCAGTCAGCTGAGCTTCTGACTTCGGCTCAGGTCATGATCTTGCAATTTACCAGTTCAAGCCCTGCAGCAAGCTCTGTGCTGACAGCTCAGAGCCTGGAGCCTGCTTCGGATTCTGTGTCTCCCTCTCTCTCTGTCTGTTTCTCCCCCGCTTGTTCTCTCTCTCTCTCTCTCTCTCTCTCTCAAATAAACATAAAAAAAAGCTGCCCAAATAAAAGGCCATTATCCCTAAATGGTATGTGATATGGTGGGCTCATGGTGAAAGAATCGATATACAATTTAGTAAATAATGTTTAAATTTGGGTCTAGATGTTCTGTGTAGAATGTATTTTTATGTCTTATGTGGTTTCACACATATCTCTGTCTTATATTTGCTCCCTTTTGAAAGTATCAATGTTTCAAACAATAAGTAAATAAGGCAAACCCAGCGGTTCCACAAGTGTGTATACCTATGTCCCCAAGGCACAGAATGTTCATAGCAGCATCATTTGTAATAGCCCCAACTGGAAAATACTCAAATATCAATTTGTAGTAGACTGTGGTCTCAGGGAAGCAGCATTTAATAGGTAGCAGTTAGTAATAGGAGGGTAGGAAATGTGGGAAGTTCTGGTTATAAGTAATGGGTTTAGGGTTAGTTTTTTAAAAAAGAATATTTAATATTATTTAAATGATACTATGAATTATTATTCATCTTTTGCATGTCAAAATTATATATTGCAAATAAATTATTTATATTTACAAAAATATAAAACACTAATTTCCCACTGAGTTGTCATTTCCTTAAAATGCTGTTATGAAATCAGCTATTAATTATTTGGAATAGTGGAAGAGAGATACTTCCTTAAACATCTTTAATGACTTACCATTGTCTACAGGATAGAATTTTAATTTTGGAGGGAAGCATGTAAGGACCACTATGATCTAGACTCTCCTTGGGTCTCTTTTCACCCTTCCCTTCTGATACCTCCTTCAAACCTACAGGTTTTTCCTCTGGTTGTTCCTTGTGCCCTCCTTCTCCCCTACGCTCTCATCATATTTGTGCATTACTGACTCCTATATCCCTGGTACTTAACATGGTATCTGACATATGGTGGTCTGTAGTTAATTGAGGGCATGATGAAGAACTTATTCTCTTGTAGTGTACTATATCATTTTATCTCCTTAAATAATTATGTCTATTGGATTTTAACATCCTTAAAGTTAGGATGAGTTTCTAGTTTGCCTTCTGTCTACTGTCATACTTAGAACACGGTAGGAATTTAATAAGTGTTGGTTAGATAAAGGGTTTGAATGTTTTGAATTGATGCATAAACCAGAAGTCAGCTAAATTTGTCTCTCATGTATGTCTAATAAAACTTTAGCTTCAAACTTATCTTTCTTATTACATTATTTATAGGTGCAAGAGCAGTTGCTATTTATTTTAAGCACGTATTTTGTGGGTAGGTGCTAGGCACTGAGAGAAATCTAGGTAAGAATTTTATCCTGGACAATATATAAGGCAGATGAAAAAAAACCTGACCCATTCATTTTAGATACAGATCCATTGTGTGCATTGTGGAAAAATATTTTGCTACTGACCTCCTACTCCAAGGGAGTGTGCTAAATACCTTAAAGACACTGCTCAGGAATATTTTTGCTTTTCAGCAGAGCTATCAATAGAGCTCTTTGCTTCATAGAGATGGATGGGGCTGGAGAAAGTGATGCCTGAGTATTTCAACAGGAATGAAAGCAGTCATCAAAGTTAGAGCTGAAATGTGTTTTCATTGTGAAGGAGCAACCTCCATCTCAGAAGAAAACTCATGTGCACACCAAAGCCCTTGCTTTTTTGGTTGTTGTTTTATTTGTGTCTTTATAGAGTTGCATTAAGAAACCAACCACTAACATCTTTGTGGAAATACTCTTTCCCTTCCTGATGCACTGGAAAAATTTCTCCCTTATTCATTTTAAAATTGAACTCCATTCCTGTTTGACAATTTCAAACCCCAAACTGATAAGTATGAGGGCGGTAGGTACATTCTGGAATAGCTGTTTGCCATACTTCAGTTACTTCTTTATCTATTTATTCTCTTCTACTTTTAGACTCTCATTTTCAGGTCATGAGAAAATGGTTCACAGAGATGATGTAAAATTTAAAAAGGAGGATTTCCCCAAATTTAGTCTCACTGAAGCCTGCGGAGCTGAGGAAGGAGATGGCATCAGGATACTGACAGTGAATTCTAGAATCCTGAGAGGAAGAGGATGACAGTGAAAGAGAAGAGGGTTGGGGCTGAAAGATGGTGAAAGCCATGAGTTAACGGGGGGGGGGGGGGGCAAGGAGGTGATGCCACATCCTTACTTTAACCCTTCATGTCCTTGAAAATGGTACTGAATCTCTGTTTAATGGTGAAGCGAGATTTGACAATAGCGTAATGAAATAGCAAAAGGCAGAAAGTCCAATCCAGAAAGGTTTGATGAGTCCTCTTGTGGAAACTTTGGCTTTAAAACATTATTTCGGCTTAACTGATAACGTATAGGGGCAGCTAACTAATCTGAGCTTTAAAATAAACTCTGAAGTGATTTAGAGAATGGGAAATTAGATGCTTTTTAAGCTTAGCTTTATTCTTTTAGAATTATGGGGTAGTTTATTTTGTTAATCTCTATAGAAGAAAAAGAACTAAAGAACTGTTTTTGTAATAACATATTTTAGGCTATCAAAACAGTGCTTTAACCACAGCTCAAAACCTCTGAATACTTACTTTTATACTAAATTTAGAGTGAGTGAATTTAAAATTTATTTTAATTTCTGTCACTTAAAAATTAAAAAAAAAAATGGAAATGAATAGATAGCCATCAGAGACTGGACTGGCTTTGCTTCTGTAAATGAGGGATTAGGATTTGTCTGTTCTATAAAGGACACCCCGCATTTAGATTAGACATAATCTGATTGTATTGCAATACAAAGGCCATTCAAGTCAGCTCAGTGTCCAGGGTCTGTAAACACCATATGACCACTGATTGGTCCAGGGAAGAGTATTAACACAAAGATAATGATGAGTTTTAATCCATATCCCTAAAGCACAACAGCTGTGGCTTTAAATGAGTTTTCTTTCAGACTTTAGAGGCAATGCTGTATTTCTTACAACATGAAAAATTGAATTATCCTTTTTTCTCATTCAAAGAGTATACCTGTTTAACATTATTTTTATTTGATTAGGTAGTTTCTTGTCTCAGAAATTTTTTAGAGAATAAAATAGATGTTTGGTATTTATTTAAAATTAGACTGACCATGTAATTTATTGTACAAAGCAGGACTCTCTTGAGGGTGAAAGTATTAATAGTTACTGGGGATAAAAGGCATAAATAAACCAGGACTCTTCTGGATAAACCAGTATGTATGGCTACCCTATTTAAAAGCCATATTTTAACTTTTATTTTTTTCCTCCAATAAAATTATAAAATCACAGTTAAAATATTGGAGAACTAAATATCCTTTCCAAGTGTGATTCAAAATGTGTGGTGCTTTAGGAGTGCAAGAACAATAATTTAAAAAGCATAATATGGGTCTGTGGTCACAATGAGTTTTTTAAATGACAAATTTGTTTAAATCCGATTTCCAAATTTTATTTCCTTTGCAACTTCTGATTCCCAAATGTATCCACTTTGTATAGCAAGCATGTATTCAGCATTTATTCTCCATATGTTTGTGTTCTACTAATATTATTCATATTGCACATGCTATATAGAAAATGTTATGATATTTTGGGACAATTGTAAGGGACATTGTAAGGAATAGAAAGTACAGAAGAATTACAATATGATAAATGTCAAAGATTTAGTTTTGTAGTCACAATTTGCTGGATTGATTCTCAAGCATCCCTTCTCTTTTCCAAATACAGTGTCCCAAATGTCCTAACCGTGAAGTTTGGGTAACACTGACCTCTCCTGCAGCCCCAAAGGGCCCTGATTGGTGTAAGCAATCCATGTTTCCCATCCCCTCAGCCACAATGATTTTTTTAGTGATGGTCCCGTAGAACGGATGTGTACAACTAGACTGGATACTGGTGTTTTAATTCAGCTACTGGGGAAACAGACTATTACTTTCCTACTGAAAGTAATTGAAGCTGTATCTTTAGGAGATACTACAGATCATCTGAAGATCAACACACGTCCTGGGGTGTATACAACATGTAAAGTCAGAGGGTTGCTATAAAGATAGTCTTGGTGGCATTGTTCAGCTGCTGGATCAAGCCAAATCCTGTCATTGGAGTTTTTGGTTGTATGAACCAATAACTTTTATTGCTCAAGCCTTTGTGTTACAGTTTCAGTTACTATAACCAAAGCCTTCCTAACTAATACATGATTTACTAATAATTGCGAACCATTTGATTTGCAAATATTTGAGAACCAGTATTTGAGAAGAGGACTGGCATGCTCTTTCTATAATTGGTACAAGAAGGCCTTCAAGTCTGGGTGTTGGATTAGGGAAGTAGAGACGGGATGAACGGTAAAGATGTGAGAAAAACTATTCAAATCAGGATGCTTCTGCACAAAGAGAAACCATGGGAACAAAGAGAAAAGAGTGCTAAGGAAATTGTTTCAGACACACTTGATAGTGAACCAAATTTTGACAAAAAGCTAAGACGTTGTTAAAAAAGAATGCAGCTTTGTGGTCTTGGGTGGCCTGGGAGGGAAGGGTGGATATAAAACAAACCTTGCCTAGTTGTAGCAAGCATCTTCGTCTCTTTATCCATAATTAAAATTCACTTGTTTGTGAGACTTACTTGCACTGCAGCTATGTAATTGACCATAGCACTTCTACTCAATATTTTATGGTAACTGAAGAATTTGATGTGTAGGGACAAGATCCAGGCAGAAGAGTAGGTCTCACTATTGTTACCTCAACTACTTTATCTCCTGTATAGAATCAAGGTCAGCAAATTGGAATATTCCTTTGGCTAAGACTTCATGACCAGTCTAAAGTCATCTTTTGATTCATTATGAATTCTGAGCTCTTGAACACTAGAAATTTGTATTGTTTTTTTTTAAATATCCTTTCCTGGGGCACCTGGGTGGCTCAGTTGGTTAAGCGTCCGACTTCGGCTCAGGTCATGATCCCATGGTCTGTGAGTTCGAGCCCCACGTCGGACTCTGTGCTGACAGCTCAGAGCCTGGAGCCTACGTCGGATTCTGTCTCCCTCTCTCTCTGACCCTCCCCCGTTCATGCTTTGTCTGTCTCTATCTCAAAAATAAATTAAAAAATAAAAATAAAAAAAAAATCCTTTCCTGGGGCACCTGGGTGGCTCAGTCGGTTGAGCATCTGATTTCTGCTCAGGTCATGGTCTCGTGGTTTGTGGGTCCAAGCCCCGCGTTGGGCTCTGTGCTGATGGCTTGGAGATTGGAACCTGCTTCGGATTCTGTGTCTTCTTCTCTCGCTGCCCCTCTCATGCCCATGTTCATGCTCTATCTCTTAGTGTGTTTCAATAAATAATAAACGTTGAAAAAGTAAAATAAAATATCCTTTTCAAATGGAGAGAACCCATCCATAGAGGAAATTTTCCTTACACAGGCTGAAACCTGCTTTTTTCCCTGACAACTCCCAAGTTTTATAATCACTAATAGAACTTTAATATCTTCATAGCCCTTTTTTCAGCAATTTTTTTACAAAAGTCCAAGCCTGGTATCATGCCTTATATGTAATTGGTGGTTTATTCCCCACAAGCCTAGAGTTTCTGTTTTCATGTGTTCATTTGTGTGTGTTAGAAAATAATTTTTAGAATGGAAAGGTATTTGAATGACTTAATTTTTTAAGTCTTGATGATCTGGGGTCTTTGGCCTTCCACTTCTGGGGGAGATGTCTAGATTTACTCTGCCCTGTCTTTATGAGTAAATGGTATTCACATGCTAGCCTCAATTACAGATTAAAGTTCATATGTCTAGGGAAGTTAAATTCAGTGTATGGAGATAACATTCAGAACTCAAATGTCCTTTATGGCTTAGGAATGGCACCTTCCATGAAGGCAGGACTCAACCAAACCCTCTTGACAATTAAGGTTTATGTTTCTGCTGCTGCTGATAATTAGGATTATAGTGAGTTGGACAGAATATTAAAGTTTTCATCATTATTACCTTCATGCTATTTTTGAGCTTTAAAGTACTTTACTAAAATAAAGTGGTTTTACATGTTAGTCTATTGCCTTTAGTTAGAAGCTAGTTTTGAGTAAACTGATGTACTAAGTTCCATTAGTTTAATAACTATAAACTATGGAATGGCCATACTTGGAAAATGTATGCTTCATAGGAGTGACAGGAAATCCTCTTTGAAGAAGAGGCGTAAGAAACTTGGAGAAGAACAGAATCCTATTAACTTACTCGTTTCCACTGTCCTTCATACATCATGTGCTCAGTAGACTTTTTTTTTAACTTATTACCTCAGTAGAATATATAGTTTAGAAATCTATTGTGTAGATTTTCTTTCATGAATAATCAAGAATTTTAATTACTTAATAAGAATTCTATAGGCTTCTTTGCAGGTGACCACAACGTGTATGTTGCTGTTACTTTTTTTTTTTTTTTTTTTTTTACAGGAAACCTTGTGTTATTCAGCAGAACATGGTGAATTTCAAGTATTTATCACTAATGAATTATCTCAGTTTTGTCTCCCAGATATGATAGAAGCACTATTTTTTTCCTGCAACCTGTTTTGTGACTCCAGTCAGATTAATAAATTATGAACTATACCATTTCATTACGGTAGTAAGAATTAAGAAATGATGTTTTCCTTGGGGACTTCTGCTTGGAATATATCTTTAGTTACATTCTGTAAGAACTATAGTCAAGGCTGAACTGGGAATTCTAGTTTATCTGGCACATACCAAGAGGGGAGAACAGTGTCATTGAGTCTGGCTTGGGTAAAATATGTCTGAAAAAAATGGCTAGATAAGGAATGACATCTTAAAATTGCCTCTTATTTTGATCTCTGTCAGAGGTCTGAAGAATCGCATGTGAAACTATGAAGTATTCTCATGAAAAGTAGAAATCATTTAATAAGAGTTTGTTTTTTTTCCATGTGTGGTTTTTAAGCTAAGGAGTAAAAAAATGTAAGAATAATTAAACTCTGTGTTGGAGGCCTTACTGATTTTCTCAGCAGCTCCTTCCCTGTCCCCAAACTCCTGAACTTTCCTTTTCTTCCTTTGTTGGAGGAAACCCAAAAGTCTAACAGGATATTTTAAATGATTAACATGAGCATTTCTGATATTAAGTGGTTTTAAAGAATTTAAATCATGAGGATCTTCTTAATCGCCCCCAAATGACTCAGTTTATGATTATTAGTTAAAACGTGGTGTAGCTGGGTGGAAAGAGGAGGGAGTGCCAGCGAGAGAGAGAATGGGCTGTGCTCTGACAGTAGGGAGTGTGCCTCCACTTACCAGTTGCAGAGCCATGCAAGGACTTCCTGAAAGGATTAACAGTCTTTCCTTCAATAAGTACTTTGGGTATAAAAAGGGGAGAAAAAAGAGCTTTGTAGAAAACTTTTGCAAAAAGTTCCTTTGAAATCCTTTATTAGTTTTGATAGGACTGAAAAGGACAAATAGGAAATTTGGCAGTTGTTTCTAGGATTGAAACAGAAAAGGCACGGGGTGATACATTGGGATTTTCAATAGCCGATAATATTTTCTTAAAGATACTTTTAATTTTAGAGAGAGTGTGCATGTGAGCAGGGGAGAGGGACAGAATGAAAGAGAGAGAGAATCTTAACCCTGGGATCATGACCTGAGCTGAAATTGAGAGTCAGATCCTCAACTGGCTGAGCCACCCAGGCACCTCTCAATAGCTAATAATATTATTAAGCTTTCACAAATCTCTTTTCTAGACTTAGAATATTTACAGGAAAAAGGAAACATTCTTCCCAGGTCAAAGATAACATAAAATACAACTGTAAACCTTTAAGAAAGTAATTAAAGAAGAAAATTGCATATCAAAGTTATGCCTTGCAGCCAAAAGCATATTTATAGATAAATTCATAACCCTAAGATAGCTTATTGCTTAAAAATGAAACTTGAAAATAAATGAGTAGAACATTCAACTCTATATATTTGGGAGGAAAAAAAATCCTGAAATAGAATAACAATGAACTGAATTTAAGCAGTAAGGATAGATTAATAATAGGAACAAAACACAGAATTTAATGTTAGAAAATGGAAAAACAATAGAATTGATGAATCTAAGACCAGTTAAAATGAGTGAAATAAACATTTGGTAATTGGAATAAAAAAAGGGAGGGGCGCCTGGGTGGCTCAGTCGGTTAAGCATCTGACTTGGGCTCAGGTCATGATCTCACGGTTTGTGGGTTCGAGCCCTGCATCGGGCTCTGTGCTGACAGTTCAGAGCCTGGAGCCTGCTTCAGATTCTGTGTCTCCCTCTCTCTCTGCCCTCCTCACCTCCACTCATGCTCTGTCTCTCTCTCTCTCTCTGTCTCAAAAATAAATAAACATTAAAAAAAAATTTAAAAAAAGGGAGACAAAAACACAAAGAAATACATTTAAGAATGAGAAAAAGACTGTGGCCACAGTCAGAAGAGATTAAAAGTTATGCCATGCCCTGTGTAACTTCATGCAGATGTATTTGAAAATCTTGATGAAATCTGCATGTTAATCCTCATTAGCAAAACTAAAGCCACTTGAAACTAGAAAAGAGATTTCTTCAGTAACTATTATATAAAAGGATCCAGCTTTTATTTATTTATTTATTTTAAAAAGCTCTTATAGCTCAAGAATACACATCAGTGGGATATTTTAATTGTTACATATAAACATACCTACACACACACACACACCCAGATACCCTCACACACATTCACATATGTATACATATATACACACTCCTAGGGCATTTGGAAACTCTGGAAACATTTTCAATAGTATGACACTTAATTATAAAAATATTCCCAGTACGTTTTTCTTTAACATCTAGTCACCTTTTCAGGGGACGTACCTGAGGCAATCTAATTATTAATCTGTAAAAAGTACTATCCATATTCCACAGAGTGTCCAGAAAGTCTGTAAACTCAAGCAAAATGGTGTATTAATAGAATGTCAGCACTTGTGGCTGCTGTTGACTGAAGTGTACCTATTCCTCATTTCTCAGGAAGAAGAGGCCAAAATTATTTTTTTAGAGTCCGAGCATCTCACATTTTACTCCTTTCTCTAAGGGTAAAACTAAAACTCTTTGGAGTTTTATTCTCTAGGGGAACATTAAATTGGGCTGCCCAGGAGGAAATGAGGTGTTGAAACTTGAAAGAGGCAGAAGGGTCCACATAAAATTATGGGTTATGAAACAGTAGAGTGGCAGGACCGCCCCCACCCCCCACTCCCAAAGAGGATCTTGGAGGTGGTAGGACCCATGAGAGATAGATGGATGAAATGGGAGAGGAGGAGGTAGGGTCACAAGTGAGACCACTGTGTTCTAGGCACATAAAGATTCCAGGGTCTGCCACTGATGGAGAGGGAGAAGTGGGGCCACCTACCTTAAACCTGTCCTTGGGTTTTAGACACCAGCATCTCAGTGGTGACCAGAACAGACCAAAAGCCATAGCTCGTCCTCTAGTTTGCTGAATTTCTTGGTTGCTCTTGTAAGACCAGGGTAGGAAGGAGTGTGAATAACAAATATTGTTAGTCAGAAGCTTTTATTTGATTTAGAAAAATAAAGAAAGGTGACATTAGATGGTGAAGCAAATTTTTATTTGTGTGTGTGTGTGTGTGTATATTTACAAATGTGCATATATTTATGTGCACATGTCTATGAGATGCTGTCAGAAAACACACTGAAATATTAGCTGAGTTCTAAAAAGAAGCCTGTCTTTGTTACTTTCTATCTGATGAAAAGGCTTTTAGAACTGGAACTTTGGGGAACAGCAGATCCCCTGGATGAGTTTGATGTTCTTCCAGGTTTACCTTGGGGTTTCTAAGAATCTGATGAGCGTTATTAGGGCCAGCATTGAAGATGAGAACATTTTTATCCTTTCCACTGACCTGTATGTGGTACATCCCCTCTCAGTCAGCTCTGGAGAGTAAAGCTGAGTGAACTGACCTGAAGTGTGTTATGGGAATCAAAATACAGTTATAATCTAGTATATTATAGCAGTGCTTCATGGTACTTAGTTTTAAAAGTTGAAGCATTTCTGGCAAGGGTGTATTTTATGTTTTATGTATAACACTAACATACTAGCAAATGATTTAATCATGACCATTCAGAAATTATTTATTTGTTAAACCCTAATTTAAAATAAACTGATGTTTAACCAAGAGACATTAATCAATTGTAATACTGATTTAAAGAGTGTTTTATTGAAAGAAAAATTAGTTCATTATGTCAGGTTATTTTAAACTGAAAGAAAATAGCATTCTGCT
Source organism: Herpailurus yagouaroundi (assembly GCF_014898765.1). Lineage (NCBI taxonomy): Eukaryota > Metazoa > Chordata > Mammalia > Carnivora > Felidae > Herpailurus > Herpailurus yagouaroundi. The sequence continues at coordinate 60,349,029 of NW_024412395.1, read as the reverse complement.
AACTTATAAAGTGGTAATGTTGAAATTTTTTAACGTTTATTCATATTTGAGAGAGAGACATAGAGCATGAACAGGGAAAGGGGAAAGAGGGGAAACACAGAATCTGAAGCAGGCTCCAGGCTCTGAACTGTCAGCACAGAGCCCGACATGGGGCTTGAACTCACGAACTGTGAGATCATGACCTGAACCGAAGTTGGTTGCTTAACTGACTGAGCCACCCAGGTGCTCCAAAAGTGGTAATCCTTAAATCAGCTGAATTCTACATGCCCTGTAGCTAAATCATTTTAGAATATTTTCACACCTAATTTCTATTGAGTTTAATTAAGACATTTTGAGGTAACTACTCTTCTGTAGGAATGGCAAATTTTAGTGAAACTGTCTTTGCTTTCATAATTTTTAAGTAAACATTCCAATTACACCCAGTATGCAGGAAAATGAAAAGACTCTCTAGTTCTTCCTACCGGTTACATGAACACACACACACACATTCACAATCACACTCATTCAGTCTGCCACACACTTAACACAACCCTCTCCTTCATGCCCATAAACATCTGTTTGCTCAAGCACAAATACATACATGCACACACATTCTCTTGCTCTGGTGGACACACATACACTCTCCATTTTACTCAGGTCAGAACACGTACACACACACACACACACACACACACACACACGCGAACCCATTTAGGCTAACATACTCACATAAGCCTGTTCAAATTTGCACACTCAAATGCATGTGCGTACATACACACACACAAACACACACACACAGTAATGCTTACACATACTGTGTGTTAAACTCTCGCTTTTTCTCCTCACTGTTTTGTAGCTAACTTCTGACTTTTCTGTCTTTGGTTTATACATTTCTCTTGATCTTTGATTTAGAAGTGGGTGACTCTGATCAATTATTTCATATCATTACCTTTGGGATGAGATTGATGATTTTGATACTGGCTCATTTTTATTATTTGCATGTTGTTTAAGAGAAAGAACTTCATAAGCTTATTTTGCTTTCATATGCCAAAGCGAGTGTTGAAGAGAAGATTATGTAAGTAGATGAGAAAATTGCCTTTCACACATATTTGTTGAGTCAACAGGGTCAGATGAGAAGTTGGCAAAGGATGTATCATGAAATAAAGAGAAACGCGGGGCGCCTGGGTGGTGCAGTCGGTTAAGCGTCCGACTTCAGCCAGGTCACGAGCTCGCGGTCCGTGAGTTCGGGCCCCGCGTCGGGCTCTGGGCTGATGGCTCAGAGCCTGGAGCCTGTTTCCGATTCTGTGTCTCCCTCTCTCTCTGCCCCTCCCCCGTTCATGCTCTGTCTCTCTCTGTCCCAAAAGTAAAT